>NC_139231.1:128803829-128920799 GCF_977018435.1 Lepisma saccharinum | reverse complement strand
TATGTCACGAAGTATATAGAAGACTATTTTGTTAGTTCGTTTTTAAGCCCACTTTTATGCTCAGATAGGCTAATCGTGAATAAATCTACAGTTTAACGTGTAGTCCGAACCAGTGTGCATTGTGCATCCACCAGAGGAGGGGGAGTCGAATACAGGACCTCTCTATTAAAACGACAGCGTTATGCCATTGGGGAAAAAATATATACAGAAAGAACTTGCACCAAACGTGTATTTTATCACCACAGAAGATGTGTCTGTTTTAAGCGGGTGATTGCCCTGAGACAAATATTTGAGACTTTCAGAAATCAATGTCATTGTTTACGGAATTAGCTGCCTTCATCAAGTAATGAAGCGCTGTGCAATTGAAACTACTACCTCAACTTTCTAAGAGGTATGAACTAATGAAACTCCATTTTTGGAAGAGTAAGTTCTGGTTGATTTGTTTTATTTTAAGTCATTTTTCTGCTAATTTTGATAATGACGACGTTATAAGGTTCAGTGGTGATTAGATGAAGTAACCAAGGGTCGAAAACAAACACATGCTGACACTCAAAATACAACCCTAATAAATTATTAATTTGACATTGGTTCCAGGCGCCAGGGATTCGATGCCCTGAAGGAAAAAAGTTTCCAGGGTATGCTGCACAGGATAGAGGTTGACATTCTAGTGTGTTCGAAATGGTCACGCCATACAACCCAAGACATCTATGAAAAAGAGATGAATTATTACTGATACGGTGATCAACTTTGATGAATTCCTTGTGTCCTAAATCATTTTGTTACCTCAGAAAATACGTTCATGTAACCATACATGTATTTCTTCTCCCGCATTACATGACAGTTCCGAAAACAAATAGCAACTTAGCTAATAATCTTTTCAATTCTGAACAGATTTTTCAATCTTACTTGTTTATTACTTATGAGTGATATTTTGTCAAAGTAGCCTTTCATTAGCCTATGAATACTTCATGGACAATGAAAAAAGAATTGGTTTTCCGTGTGTGTTTTAAATTATACCTGATAAGACATCATTTTAATCCAAACATTCAGTGGTGGCGATTAGGAGGAGCAGGAAGTGGCGTATGCCTACTCTCCGCCACATTTTGCCCCCGCACTATGTCCTCTTTATGCTAAGCCTAACATATATTGTCCTTGCCCCTCAAATGTTGGCACCCAATCGCCGCTACTGCAAAACATTCAGATAGATTTGTGTGTTGTACAAATCTTGTAAGCTAAGAAAAGTGACCCCCAAAGAGTAAGAAAACTCTTTCAGTCAAAAACTCATACGATGAAAATACTATGCTCAGGAACATGCATTTAAATTACTTCACGATTGTCTACCATCGCACTTTCTATCATTGTCGCCGAATACATAAATCAAGTATGTGTCTTGTATTTGCAACACAAGCTTAAACCTAATTCACATTTATTTCACTGTATTAACATGCATGAAAGAATGTGATTAGAATGTATGGCTGCGCATGGGTAAACACTTCCTTGAAATGTTTGTGTCCATCAGAGACAAAGCAAAAGGAAATGGAACAAGATGCGAGAATACATTAGAAAATAATAATGAGGAAAACAAGAATAGGAAAGGGAAAAGAAGTAAGAGGAAAATCGGGAGTGTAAGAGAGAGGGGGATAAATACGTCACATACACATATATACTATATATGGTCTTACATTTATACTGCCCACCCTAATCTATCAAATATGGAGCTTCTGCCCACCCTGTCGAAAATTTCTGGTGCCGCCCCTGTCCCACTGATATGAAAAAGTCAGGCAATTTTGAAAATACTTCCCAAAGCCATGAAAAGTCCCGGAAAATCTTTGTATTTTTTCAGGATTTGAAGACAAAAATAATTTTCTTCTTGAACCAGCTTCATGATGCAGAGGTATTCTGTATAAAAATGTTTTTGTAGTAAATTGTTGTCCATTTACTTTTAACTTTGTTGAATGAACTGTATTCTCCTGAATAGCAATTGCAGTTTAACACTTAAATATTAAAGAATGGTGTGGTAAAGCATCACCAAATGGTTTGGAAATATATTTTTAAAATTGCTTGCTTAGCTTGGAAAAGTCTGGAAATTTGCTTTTTTTCAGAATTAGTGGAATCTAGGGATGTGACGAAGCTGAAAATTTACCGATGCCGATGTACTCACCGATAATTTTTGGAACCGATACCGATGCCGATATTTGACCGATTCCGATACATAAGATTATTAAACAGAAATGGGATGTTATTTTCAGCATGACAAAAATAAATTTGCTATGTACATTTCTATTGCATATCATATGTATATACATATATATTCTCAAGAGATGCGAATGTACATTTGCATCTTCAAAAGGTTATGTGAACCTAGAGATTTAACATTAGTACACAAGCAGTTCTTTGAAATGCAAAATTAATTCCTGTTCTGCCAGTTTCAACTTCAGAAACACGAGATTTGGAAGCACTTCAGGAAGTAACCTACTTCTTCTCTTATCGCAAATCTGTTCAGCAACACTGAACACTCAATCACTGAATACTGATGCAGCAGGTATGCTCAAGTATTTTCTCAGCACTTGCTTCAGGTTTGAATACTCACTTTTTAATTTCCAATACAACAGCAGTTCCTGGTTCAGCAATGTGCTGTTTTATTTCCGATTTATAGGTAGGTTGATCCTCTGAATGAGAGTTTGCAATAATTTTATTACAAAAACTCTACAATAATGACGAATCATAACCAAATTTTCAATAAATCTTACAAAACTAGAATATAAAACTTGTTAGAAGGTAAAACTCTAGTATAATCTGTACCGGTTTAAATATCGGATTTTTGCCGATTCCGATACCGATGCCGATGTGTCAATTTCGGCCGATTTTCATACATCTGTAATCGGCTTCGGCACATCCCTAGTGGAATCCATTTAAAATCAACTAGTCAAATAATATGTCAATTTTATATTGTAATAAGCTAAAACTTCACATTCCTAGGGGACCAGGAAGTCTCTGAATTGTAGGAATTAAATATGGATTAACCCTTACTTTTTTTTGTAAGTGGAAAATGTAGATTGAAATTTGGAAAATTTATCCTGGGGAAACCTAGAATTATACTTGAATTTTATCTTGTTTTAAAATAACCACCCTGTGCAATATAATACATGTCAATATTAACATCTTTTTCCATAACAATTTCTTTGAAACTAAAATTGCCGTGTATAAGTGATAATGAAGACAAGAGGTCATGAACCATTTCACGTAAGTTAATTCATTGTACACACATTTCAGGTTTCTCGTGTTTTATCCTTTAAATATTGACAATGGTGCTGCCATGGAAATATCTTTGGATCAAGTTGCAAATACCCTTGGGACAGAGAGAAGAAGATTATATGACATAATTAATGTACTGGAGAGTCTTCAGATGGCATCGAAGGTATGCTTTCTAATCCTTTCCACTAGGCTTACACCAGTTCCTAGTTAACCCTCTGTTAGGCATGTGGGTGACCAGTGTCACCAATTGATATTCATTGCGAGATTGCAACACTGTGAATTATACTACATCTGAGTGCTTTTGTGTAGCTGAATGTTCTTTCTTTATCTTTGTTCTAAGCTCAGCTGCATTGTTCTGCTGCTCTTCTAAGTGATGTAATATTATAAAGTTAATATTGGGTTACATTCAGATGTTATGCGGAGTTGGTTTAATGAAGAAGAGGACACAGATGTGTGTAAGTGACATTTTTATATCTTGATGGTTAAACAAATATTTATTTACTCTTGACCACAACAAACAGGCTCTGATAATCCTCTTATTGTACACTAAAAACTTTTTAACAGTGTAAAAACATGTACATGTCCTCAGCTTAAAAGATTTTGTCTGAACTGCTCAATAACCATACAGCAGTATAAAATGATGTACATGTCGGTGGATAAAGACTCAATCTGCACTGCTCCTTCGTCAACCTTACCACTTTCATTTGTAGCAAGTTAATAACTAATGCATAGGACTTTTTCCTTTGTAGGCACTGATGCACTCAAACTAAGCAGCAATCGCTCTCATCAATTACTTGACTTCATGTTTGTGCTAATTTCTGATAGGATATTATGTTTTATTTAACTTTGAGTTGTTGTTTCCTTACTTAAAGTCCGTCTTAGGCACAGATAGGGATGTGACGAAGCTGAAAATTTACCGATGCCGTTGTACTCACCAATAATTTTTGGAACCGATACCGATGCCGATATTTAACCGATTCCGATACATAAGATTATTAAACAGAAATGGGATGTTATTTTCAGCATGACAAAAATAAATTTGCTATGTACATTTCTATTGTATATCATATGTATTAATATATACATATATATTCTCAAGAGATGTGAATGTACATTTGTATCTACAAAATGTTATGTGAACCTTTAAGAAGAACATGGATTCTCAAGAGATTAAACATTAGTACACAAGCAGTTCTTTGAAATGCAAAATGAATTCCTGTTATGCCAGATTCAACTTCAGAAACACGAGATTTGGAAGCACTTCAGGAAGTAACCTACTTCTTCTCTTATCGCAAATCTGTTCAGCAACATTGAACACTCAATCACTGAATACTGATGCAGCAGGTATGCCCAAGTATTTTCTCAGGACTTGCTTCAGGTTTGAATATTCATTTTTGAATTTCCAGTACAACAGCAGATCCTGGTTCAGCAATGTACTGTTTTATTTCCGATGTATAGTTAGGTTGATCCTCTGAATGAGTTTGCAATAATTTTATTACAAAGACTCTATAATAATGACGAATCATAACCAAATTTTCAATAAATCTTACAAAACTAGAATATAAAACTTATTAGAAGGTAAAAACTCTAGTATAATCTGTACCGGTTTAAATATCGGATTTTTGCCGATTCCGATACCGATGCCGATATGTTAATTTCGGCTGATTTTCATACATCTGTAATCGGCTTCGGCACATCCCTAGGCACAGATAAGAATTGGGACTGGGCCTACAATTTCAAGTGGAATCCAAGCCACTATTGCATCCACGTGGCATCGTTATGACTTGTTTGATTTGTTTTATTTTACTTTACTTTTCTGCCACTTTTCGATAATTGTGAATGAGGATGAGTGATGATATGATGAAAATGATGGACACCCAAAGAACACCCATGCCCAGGACAGGATTCGAACCCAGGTCCCCTGACATTGTAGCATGCTGTGATAAGCGCTGTTATGACTTGTGTTGATGCTTTGTGCTACCAGACATGAACCAGTAATGCAATTGTTCATAATGACACATGAAGATACAGGCATTTGTAAGTGGTATTTTGGCAATTTAAGTTTGTATTCACCATACATAATTTGGCATTTTTTTTACAAAAAGTTGTTTGAATTGATTTAAGATTTGTGAGCACATGCAAGATAACCTACATACTGATACGTCAAGTAAGTTAAATGAAAATTTGGACTAAAATTCTTTTCCTTCTTTCAGATTGGGAAAAATCGATATGCCTGGCATGGATGCAGGCACTTGTCCGAAACACTTTCTCATCTGAAACATTTAGCAGAAGAATTAGGAATTGCTGAAAGGGTTTGTTTATTTTTGTTATTATTCTTGTTGTTTTGTTTCTGACCTTGTTTCTATTTTTAAATTATCTAAATTATAATACTTCAATCACATACAAATCATAGTATCTACCACCCATACATATGTACAGTGGAACTTCTATTTGACCTTTTTCAGGGAACGAGGATGTAAAACTTAAAATGCAGGAAAGTGTAGAATCTGGAAACGTAAAATCAGAGTTTCACTGTATGTGTATTTTTGGTTATGGATTCTCCTTGTAACAATAATTGTTTAATTACCATCATCAGCCTTGTAATTGCAATATGTTTTCATATTTCTGTTTTAAGTAATCATTGTATGCATAAGCATACTCATAATAAATTGAAATCAATTTTTTATAAGATAAATAATTAATTTTTAATTCTGAATAAGGCTGCCTTATGAAGATTATGCTCATGTTTTAAAATTTATATTTAGAATTGTGAAATATAGTAATTTGGACCTGTAAAATCCAAGGATTTTTTTTCCCTTCTTTTCTTTCTTTCTTTCTTTCTTCAAATTACAGTCTAGACGTACTCGACTCCCGAATGTTTCAAAAGTTGCACAGATCTTGGTAGTTCTGGAAAATGTCTATGAAGATATAAGCTATGTTTTGCAATTGCTGGAAATCTGAAAATTTAACCATATTTATCTAACACGTGTCAAGTGTGCATGGTACGAATGATGAGAAATGAAATTCCTTATTACTTAAATAATTCATATTGTAATTTAACACATGATTACTTCATTTCACTTCAAATAGTTGTGGTGGCTTCAGCTGTTAACCCACAGCTTTTTTTACCATGCTGTGGTGCATCCACTGTTAATACAAGGCCTCGAGTGGAACAAGCATACAAAGTTTCATCTTCATAGGCATATTAATGGGAGATTTTATTGGAAAAATTTTGGTTATATGTTGAATATGCCTTGTACATAGGTTGTTCAACAAGTTTTGCCTCCTGGACTATATCTTTTTATTGATTAAGGGAAGTTTATGATTTCACTTCTCAATGTACAGTGGTTCCTGCCCGGAAATTCTATTTTTATCTTTTCTGTTGAAAGCCAAGGAAGGTAACATGAACCGCTAAACCAATCAGATTTGTCCAGTTGCTGTGTTGAGGGGAAGTTCTCATGGTACTCTGTGTTGCCAAATTTTTCATTTAGAGTTGTTTTCGAAACAGGTGGCACTCTCAACAAGGCCAAGCCTAATGTTTGCTGCCATGTAGCAAGTGCATGGGTTTCCGATTCCCTGCCTCTCCCTGAAATGCGAGCGAAGGGAGCATGTTGACAGGAAGAGGTGTGTGTACGACTGGACAAAATGAATGCATGTAGCAACACCACTTTTTCCCCCTTGAACTGGAGGCGGAAAGTCTGGGTTTCCTCAAGTCCGTTCTTTGGATGGGTGGACTTTAGTCTCCACCACCATTGATGCACTACTTTCTCCATTCTGTCAGAAAAATGAGGTTGGCAATCGTTTGTCAGCTGACAAGGAACCAACCTGGAACACACTTTTTTTTAACCCAAGGTCGACCTTGAAGATGTGATTCACTGTTTCAAGTGACATGCACAGGATATCTAAGATCTCCCTCTGTTTAATGAGGCATTTACTGCAAATCAGTTCATCAACATGCACCACCATCTCTCAAGTGAATGCAGTGCTTGTCTTTCAAAGTGGCTGTGGCAGGGTTGTCCGTGTGTGCAGTCCGCACTCATCTCCTGGCCGTGCTAACATCAACGCATGCTTCCCCATGTATGGCATGCATCCGACAGTGGATTTTGATAGTTGGAACATCTTCCGCAGCCAGAAATTAAATCACAGCATGCTGCTTGAACTGTATTTCATTGTAGTCCGACATCGTTCATGCTACTACTCCATCGTCAGTGGCACTAGCTCAAACAGAAAACATCCTCTGAGAGCAGACATTCCAAACTTTTATTTAAATGTAAAATCATAAACTCCCTTCACTCAATAAAAAAGTTACAGGCCAGAAGGCAAAAATTATTGAACAGCCCACATACATATCTACACTATGTAATTCTTAACATAATAACCAAGCATATTGAGACACTTACCATTATCAGTGAACATTCTTTTTGTCCCTTCATCATAGAAAGTTCCTGCCAGCCTCGAACAGCTCACATCAGTACCTCCGATAAGCATGTAAACATAACCAAATTGAGTTGCCATGGTGACATTTGACTTTTGCAAGCTGAAGGGCACAGTGCAACTAGTATTCATTGGAATATATGTGATGTTGTGTATGGACAAATCCTCGTGAATTATTATTTTGGAAGTTATGAAGTAGATGAGCTGAGTTCCCAATGTGAACTTGCTATGACAAGAGGGAGAAAAATAACTTCTACATCGATATGACAAGTGTCCCAATTTGGTTCATGATTATGTTGGGTATGTATGAATGTAATGAGGAGTGTAAGGGGTGACCTTCCACATAGTACACCCAATTGTCAACCTCACTTCCACATAGTACACCCTGGACTGCATTTTGTAGACGAAGGAGGCTCTGGCGACTGGCCCAATGGCCAGTATAATTCCGTGTGTTGTCCTGTGTTTTGTGTGCTGAGTGCCTAACGGCCTCAGCTTTTAACCAGTCAGAATATTTTAATATTTTAGTTACGACACGACATTAGAGTTGTTACTTCCTTATGGTAAGGTGCTGGACCTCATCTAAAGTGACGGGTACAAAATAGCCTAAGTGCTGACGCACCCAAAATTTTAAATTCAAATTGAAATGAATGTAATGAATCTATACAGGGTGCTCGGAAATTTCCCTTACAAATTCTTAGGGCTAGTAGAGGGGACTGAGTAGACAATATTTGGAATAGGAACGCATGTCCGTAATTGTACAGTTTCTGTGCTGCAACTATGACAATGTGTCAGATGTGCCTGTGTTTGTATGCAACCATGTAGGCAGTACTTGACGTCAGAAGATCACCTGAGTCCATAATACAGGGTTTTCGTAAATGATTGTCGGGGTTACAAACCAGCACTGTATTTTATGTAATAAAGGTAGATACATGCAATTTTTTGCAAAATGTTAGAAAACTCACCAAGTTTTAGGACAAAGTCACAAATGTTCCATGTGCTCGCCTTGCGATATCCTGCAGATATCTAAGCGATAGTTCATTTCCTGCCACACTCGGGATAGCATATCACGTGTAACACTGTTGATGGAATTCGTTATGCGTGTTTTCAGTTCCTCGATGGTAGTGGGTAATGGAGGATAGTAAACGGTATCTTTTACCTATCCCCAGAGAAAAAAAATGGCAAGGAGAAAGGTCAGGGGAACAAGGCGGCCATGATAAAAGGTTTTCATCCTCATCACTCCCGTGCCCAATCCAACGTTGTGCTAATTTTCTGTTGAGCAATGATCACACTTCACAGTGGAAATGAGGTGGGGCTCCATCCAATTGCATGATGAAGGTGTTAGAATCTTCTTCCAGTTGAGGAAATAGCCACTCGTTCAACATATCCAGGAATGTCAATCCCGTAAAGCTGAAGTCCTGAACGTAGTAGCAGTTCGGCATCTTTGACACAACCCCAGAGGAAACTGACCGGAACCGTATCTGGTTTCGAGCCACCACCTGTTTTTCTGTAAAGCGATGTTGTCACTTTTGCCTGCAGTGTTTAGACATCCATCCATTCACTGCCAGGTTATGCTCCCAAGGTCTTTATATTGTATAAATAAGTAGCACAATACGATAACACAACCTAGCAAAGATAACGCAACCGCAACTTCGCGTTCAAAAATCTCTAAAGAAACTGAATTAGCAACATCTCATCAAGTCCACGTGGAATTGACGAGAGCTGTCATTTCTTGGACGAACGCTATTGGTGGGAAAGGTTTCAAGGGACGATTTATTGGATTCCACGTGGATCTGACATGTTGTTCTTAGGGGGAAAACTGATCTTTCGGAACTTTCTTTGAAGTAAAGTGAGGTTGGAATCAGGACGAGGAGTATAACCGTTTTCTCCATGAAGAAGAATGGACCATACACCTTTTCTCATGACACAGCACAAGAAACATTCACTTTAGGTGAGTCCCGAACCAATTCAACAAACTGATGAGGATTTTCCGTTCCCCATATGCGTACATTGTGTGTGTTTACTTTTCCACTTAGGTGGAATGTCACCTCGTCAGTGGAAACTAAATTCTTGATGAAATTGTCGTCGTCAGTCATGAGATTTTGCATATCGCTGGCGAACGTTTCCCGTACACGACTGTTGTTACGTGTTAGCTTTTGATGCAGACTTAGGCGGTATGGTTTGATGTTGAGCCGTTTTCGTAGATCACTCCATAATGTTGTCTTCGTAATGTCTAGTTCCTTGTATCCAGCAGGAATCGATTTCTTCGGGCTCCGTAGATAGGTTTCACGAACTCGCTCCACATCATGTTCCAGCACTGATGGTCGACCACTGCTTTTGCCTTTACAAATGCAACCTTTTCCTTTGAACTGCATACCAGCTTCTAATCGAATTGTCTGACGGTGCATCTTTCCGATATCGTGCACGAAAATGTCATTGCACAACTGTAACAGACCTCGTTGCGTGATATTCAAGGACACAGAACGCCTTCTCACTAGAAATATCCGCCATTTTGGAAAACTGCCGCCTAGCGGCAGAATCTGGAAACAGAGGTCTATGAAACAAATAAGGAACAAAACTTGTTGAGTTTCTCAAGAATATCGTGCATTTGTGTTCACCGTGTCATTCACCCAAATCGGTTACAACAATGAGGAAACCCCGACAATTATTTACGAAAACCCGTTACAAACAAATTTATTTGGTAACAATGCCAAGAAATGTACTATTCATTGATCACAATAACACCTGTATCAACAGTGGAACGCAACAATTTGTTTCTGCACTGGATGTGTCGCATACGGCACTGCTCAACTACAACAGTGACTCGATGTGACGACCACTAACGTCTTTGCACACATTGTACCGGCGAATCATGTTCCGGTACACTCGATCCATACACCTGGTGTCCCGTCAATCTCTTGTGCAGCGACTATAACTCGTGCCAGCAGTTCGTCCTCTGTCTACAGGAGTCTCGTACACCATACTCTTCATACGACCCCACAAGAAATAGTCCAATGATGTTAAATGAGGCGATCGTTGGGGGCCACACGGTTGGACCACCTCAGCCTATCCATCTTTGCCTGAATCTTTGTTTAAGATGTCTCCGAATGTCACTTGTAAAGTGAGGCGGTGCGTCATCGTGCTGAAACCACAGTTCCTGACGGACGTTCAATGGCACAACATCCAAGAACAGGGCCAATACTTCCTGTAGGAAGATCAAGTACGCAGCACCCGTTAGCCTGGCTGGAAGAAGGTACGGCCCAATCACATGACCATCCAGAATACCTGCCCACACATTGATAGCAAATTTGTGCTGGAATCCCCGGACATGCGTTGCATGAGGGTTTTTGTCTGCCCAGACATGGCTGTTTCGAGAATTGAGAACACACTCCCTAGTGAATTTACATTCATCTGTGAACAGAGCTCGGCGTTCAGAAGTTAACACGTGGTACAAAATCACCTGGTCTCAAAGCCTGTACCCTTTGATGGTGGTAAGGATGTAGTTGTTGCTCATACAGAACCTCCCACACGATGCTGCGAGAAACACCCATTGCACGCACAATTGTTCGCGTACTTGTTGACGGGTCCTGTTCAACGTGGTGCAGTACAGCCTCTTCCAATTCGGGCATGCAGTGTCTTTTTGGAGCACCACAGTCCTTCCTGTCGGTGGTGAAGGTACCTCGTTCTCAGAGCTGTTGCGTAATGCTGGCAAAAGGGTATGCAATGGAGTCGCATGTTGTGGATAACGCTCTTGATACAGCCGACGAGATGCTCTTCCATTCCCTTCCGCTCCACCATACACAAGAATCATGTCTGTGTACTCAACCATGTTCATCGGAGACGCACAGGCACGTGAATGGGGCTCCAGGCAGGATACTGTGGCAGGGTAGATGTCACGTGCCATCAGGTGATCTTCTGACGTCATGTACTGCCTACCTAATTGCATACGAACGCAGGCACATCTACACATTGTCATGGTTGTAGCATGGGAACTGTACGTTTCCGGACATGGGTTCCTATTACACATATTTTCTACTCAGTCCCCTCTACTAGCCCTAGGAGTTTGTAAGGGGAGTTTCTGAGCACCCTGTATACTAACTTTACCCCTTTTTGTTTTAGTTTATCAGCTAACCAGACATTGATGTCCACATATAAGCCCAAAACTATATATATATATATATATATTACGGATGTACCGATATGAAATTATGGCCGATACCGATACAGTACCGATATAAAATTTACCGATACCGATAACCGATATTCTACCGATCTGATATAAAATTAGAAATGGTCCTTGAAGACCCTGAAATTTTCATTGATCTCCATAATAAATGTGTGTTTCGAGCTGAATACAATGCAAAAGAAGTTGAATATTTAGACATTTACTTTTTCAGAAAGTAGGGCATGGAGATTATCCATAAAAATTACAAGAAAATTGCAGAATTTTGGACTAAATTATAAGATATTTATCGATATATCGGATCGGTAAAATAATCGGTAATTTTACCGATAAACCGATACACCGATATGCCTATATCGGCCGATACCGATAGAGTACCGATTAATCGGTCCCATCCCTAATATATATATATAATTGACTTACAATGAGCCTGCCCAACAGCATAGTGACTAATGCTGCTATTTTGCAGTGAAGTGATTGATTCTTGGAAGGAACAAAATTGCAGTTTTTCAGGTCCCACTTTTAAATTGTAGGTCCACTGTTGATTATCTTATCCAGGTATACCTAGGTAATATGGACTGACTTTACCAAAACTAACTTTTTGATTTTGCCATGTATTTTAGGTTGAAGCTATACAGCAACAACAAGTACCTATTGTGGTTGTTGATTCAACAAAAGAGAAGTATTTATATTGTGATCAAGAAAATGATTTTGATTTACGTGCACTGAGACCAAAGGAAATCAATTGTCAAACTCAGAGTTTACTTCAGACCGAATGGCAGGACGAGGCTGAAGATGGTGATAATTCCATCGTGGCACCAGTGCAAGAGGAAACAGGAAATTACCATTTTGGTTTCTTTGGAAATCATGTAAGATCAATTCCATCAAAAAACAAGGGAGGAGAATCTAAAAAGGAGAAATCTCTAGGAATCATGTGTCAGAAGTTTATTATGCTTTTTCTAATTGGAAAAAGGGTAAGTTCAAGCCTGAAAATTATAGAGAAACTGGAATTTTTATGTAGTTAAAGTCTGGAAACATTCATGTTATAAAACTTGACTGAAATATGCTGTAATATGCAGTAAAGGTACAGTGGAGCCCCGATGTTACGTTCCCGAATTTTACTTTTTCCTGCATTTTTAGATTTTTCAGCTTAATCTTCTGAAAAATATAAAATTGAGGTTCCAATACATGTTTTACAGGAACTTGTGGATAAAGATCTAATAATGTGGGAAGAAAATTTTCGGTAACAGAAATGTAAAGTGTATTTTAGACAAGGATGGAAAATAGTGTGTAAATTCTGCACGAGTCTGTTGCGACGGACTAAATAAGATTAGATTAAATTTATTAGTTTAAACCCAGCAGCAACGACTCAATAACTGAGTCTCAACGATTTTGAAACGTGCTAATGTCATTAGTTCGAATTGTTTGTTTCGCGGAAATTTGCCTGGTAACGCCGGTGACGCGCGCAGCGCACTGCGTAAGAAATTTTTATACCTTTAGGTTTCAAATGGTAATACTTGATTTACAACTAACAATAACCACTTTCCATAGTAACAACACTAACCCAATTTACACATGCGAAATTCCCCCTTCTGAAAAAGAAGAATTAATCATTTAAGCATTTACACAAACAACGAAATACGAATGAAAGAAATGTTGAAGAACGCAAATAGAAACACAAGAAACAATGAACTTATTTATTGAGTTGAAAATAACAAATGTTTCCTGTATATGAGAGCATTATCAATCAGTCCTTATTGTACTATGAGACGTGAAACAAATGTCGATACGTGATTGAAAAAATTACCATTTATGGTCATTAGGCATACACATTTTATGCTATATAAAATGGGTTACAAAAGTCCATATTATTTCCTCAAATTGATGTAAAACCAATCTGGGAACATGTTACTCATTTATTTTAGCATGTTTTGTACGTTTCTCGAACGAGAATAGTTCGTTTTATGTGTGCACACAACCTTTTCCAGACATGGCGTCGATGGCCATTTTGTAATTAACGCATGGTTTGTAACGAGTACTAGTACCGTGTCAAATAAGTTCCAACACACGCGAGATAGCTATCTCTTAAACGAACTTTGCGTATCTGTAGGTTCCACGATTTGCGAGAATTTTCTTCTTCTCAAAGTCACTTAAGGAAATTTAGTTTCCTTACCTTGTGTCTCCGGAACGAAGAATCCAGCATGCACGAGTCCACTCCTTACCTCTCTGGGAACCGAGAGCTCGACTCACTTCCAACGTTTTATCTGCGTTGTACTTTTACTCCATGCTTTTATCCGCCGTTTTATCCTAACAGCCGATGTCAGATTCGTCCAGAAACCACTGAAAACAATTACAATTTCCTCAATCGTCGTGACATAACTTTCTTCACTCCATTTTTCTGTACCGGAAGTCCTGTTTCGATCACCGCACACCCCTATCGATAACTACCATTCTTTTTCGCAGAGCACAATTGTCTTTACCAAACAACAATTTACATGATTTAGAACTCACACGTTAACAAATATGTGTATGCGTTAAAGAACCTATTGTAATGCTTATTAAGATAAACTTTTTGCTGTTAATTAACCAATGGCATCTAGACCAAAACGCTGTAAATTTTATTATTTTGCGCCTTTATTGCGAATTGCCCATGCGTGCAGTGCATAAGGAAACCGCGAGAAAATCGGATATCAAACAAAGGAATTTATAATTTAAACGCGCACAACGGTCAGAGCCATCTAGCGATTCTTCGCGTAAGTACTAAAGCAACAAAGTTTTTATATTGCATAGGCATTCCACCTATCGTGAATTCTCTGCACTAGACGAGTTCATCGTCTTAGGACATAAGTTGGGCTACTTTACCCCAGCAAACACACACGAAACTCAAGTTTCTAGAATACCTTATGACAGCTCGTCATAAATGGCGCCCAACATAGGGCTGAACCCTCGTACAATACTTTTGATACAATACTAAATTTAGACTTACATCAAATAAACATTCATATTCTACATATTCACTAATATACATATTTTATATATACAGACATATTACTTTATTGTTTACAATATGAAACATCCCGGATCACCAACTCTGGTGAATTCATCATTCTCCCGAAAGAAGGAACCCCGCATGTGTCTTGGTGTCTTGCAAAACATAGTGGCTTGTATATTCTTGGTTGGAGCAGGAAACAAATAAATGCCTAGGCCCACCGCAACATTATACTTACTTGACTATTAGCCCGCCGCAAGCATAACCTAACTTGACCTTTACCACATCATACCTGCCCTCACCCGCAAATTCAACATAGCCCCCATGGAACTACCTAAACAACTTTTTATTTTGCTTCTGGATTCATTCTATCTGAGCTAATAACTATTGTAAATGTTTCACCTTATTTTGGAGCAATCAGGAAGATTTCAGGCTCATCTCGCATGCTAGTACGCCGCAGAAATTTCACCTACTTGGTCAACTCGCCCGCCGCAGGCTCAATCTCACTTTACCCATACGAGAAATTTTAACCTTGAACTTCCCCTACCCCGCGTTTATCTACACTGTCCTTAACTACCACGTCTGATTTACAGCTAAACCCCATCGTCTGTAACATTTCATCCACACCTTCCAAATTCAAATCTAGTAATCTTTTCACCCACATTTTTACCTTGTCCTCTGAACAATTCCAAACTTTACAATTTTCTATCGACTGGTGATCCAATTTTTCTCCTGTCACACAATCTATCAATGAAAGCGTGGAATCTTTACTGTTCTTAACACAAAGATAAGGGCCAACAAAGAGGTCACAATATTTCCTTATCACCTTATCTCCGGTGCCACTTAAGATCTGATTTTTAACGAAGACTAGCATTCCCTCTCCCACTACAGGTTTCACATCCATCTTAGCATTTTGTTGCTTCAATTTATTTTGCCTTTTACTGAGGCTAGACAGATTCGCCATAACTAGCTTGTCATTCCAAGTGACATTGTTAGCATCGACCCCCAGCGTCGGTATATCGGTCAAACTCCTTGTCATGTTTAATCTCAACTCCATTGGAGAATATCCTGTTTGTGACGAAATGGAACCATTCAGAAGGCGCAGAGCTTCAGGTACTCTTTCCGGCCATTTGTTATGATTGGAATTACAGAGTATTCTCATCAAACGGTTCAACTCCGAATGATAGCGCTGTACCCAATTTGAGCTCGGATGGTACACCGGAGTGTAAACAAGTTGTACCCTCCATGTTTTCATTGCATTCTGAAAAATTTTCGACTTAAATTGTGGCCCATTATCAGAAACTATCCTCTGAGGAATTCCCAAATGAACAAAGTACACTTTTGACAATTTATTCACAATGGTATTAGCATTGCTATTAACCACCGGGTATGCCACCATGGCATAATTGGGAATATACTTCGCTAACCAGTTGAAACATCCCCATTAACACCGTTTAACATGTTAAATTTACTTTTACACAATATCTACATTCAAAATAGATCCCATAAAACTCAAAATTTGGTGTGTCAGATAGCCAGAAATATGTTCTTCTTACAAACACAATTCGATGTTTGGACAAACTCAGCAACGTTAATTGCGACTGTGCAAGGAGAATTCACTAAAACCAGAAGCTAAATCAAACAGATGATGACAACAGCCCCGTAAATACATGGCGCGCAATCACTACCACCAAATGTACCACTAACATTTTTGTTATTACTACTGGAACCGAACCAGGATACTCGCCCTGAGTAAACCAAAGATACGTTTTATATGTCTTATAATTTTATGCTGCCATGCAAGATTAATTGAAATTAATTTGTTCCCTCTTGAATACTGGTTATCATCGGGTGGCATATCTCAGATACCCCCTAACATCACCATGTCATGTATACAGAGAAATCAAACCTATTGAATGTCGTTACTTAAACTCTCCAAAATACAGACTCCAGACGAACTTGTGTCAGGACTAAGCCGACACTAATGGCAAATGTCCCCTCGACACCCTATCGTTCTCACATTTTCTATGTGTGGAGACGTATTTTCCCAAGGACGAACAAATACAACATCTAGTGTCCCTGATGTTCCCTTGTGTTTCTTTAGAACGCCAATCAACATGATTCTACCCCTGAGAAATTCGCACAATATTTTACAATGAAACTTGCATGCACATGTAACAACAAATTCAAAATGATACTGCCCACTTAAAAGCTGTTGGCTCCAAAATGATAGTGAGGCTGCTTGACTTGTTAAATGCTCCCATTTCAAATTTCCCGCAACAGACTGTCCATCAGATATTTTTCCTGAGCTATAAACTTGACACTAGACCCCAACTGAACTGACGTTTCAAAATAAACACAAGTTAGTATTCAAATGACAATTATATTCAAAAATTTATTTTAAACTACCCAAAGACACATTCGTTATTAAATCCGTCAAATTAAATATATTATCTTTAATATTTACATTTTGTACAAAGCGAAGTTACTATCAATGATTAAAGAGTGATGATCGCGCCGATGATCTCAACAGGCTTCATCTTTGAGCAATCATACTCAACCATATGCATCCCATGCCATTTTCTTCTGACATGAGTGCGATGCCAGATCATTCTAACCCTGTGCCAAAGAGACAAAGCCAAGAGAAGACAAATACTCAAAATTTCCCCCAAAACTTTTGTATTGGTACTTTTCCGAGGAGACCTTTTTGTTCTTCTCTTCCTAATATGGCTTGGATGGAGAGATACTCTTCCTCCAGCAACAGTTCGACTTACTACCAAAGTTTTCTTGGGAAGTGAGTCAGTAGGTGACTTCATTTTAACTCTGATGCGCCTCCCATATCTGACTGAATAACCAGTGCCTAATTTCATGAAAGAAACGACACATGCCATACTGGCAATTCTTTTGGGCATAAGAACACGCATAGGACCACACCTAATGCAACCTCTGGGTTCAATTACTGAATTCCTCACAACAGTCTGCAATGGATAACCAACTACTGGTATGACTACGTTGTGTACTGAATGATCTTGATCTATGGACACTGAAGGTGAGTCAATACTATTTTCCCCAACAGATACAACAGACAGGATAGATTTGTACTGAGATGATACTGCATTTGAGTGTAGACACTGAGAATCCACCTTACTTTCCGGACACCCTGTATCAACTTGCATCGTGTAGACACGCTTACACAACGAAGATGAACCCGGAGAACCCCTTTGTTTAGAACCAACACCCAATAAAGA
Source organism: Lepisma saccharinum (assembly GCF_977018435.1). Classification (NCBI taxonomy): domain Eukaryota; kingdom Metazoa; phylum Arthropoda; class Insecta; order Zygentoma; family Lepismatidae; genus Lepisma; species Lepisma saccharinum. Next base: position 128,902,693 of record NC_139231.1, on the reverse strand, counting down.
AAATTGCAAGCTCGGTTTTGGGAAAGATGCATCTTTTGTGCAAAAGCCGACAGGGAAAGACTCGTCTCTGTTACCCGACACCCCAAAAGAACACTCCTCGCTTATCAAATATTTTCCTTTATTACCCTTGTGGTGTTTTTGCTCTAACGTTCTGTTTCGGTTCAGTTCGCTGGTACTCTGTGCATAACTTTCCGACCAGGAAGTCAGAGTGCCTGTGCAGTGGTCATGTTTGACCGAATGTGAAGTACACATGCAATTGGTGACCGCAGAAGAAGTTACAACACCATTCATCAGTTCAACTTTACTCCCTGACAAATCAAACTCCTTCGTCAAAGACTCATGCCTTTTTTCTACCAACTCAGCCCTGTACTGTGATACTGAAAACGTGAGATCGTGCAGACCCTCATTTGTTTTAACTACATCTTGCCGCAAGTCTAAGATACATTTGCTGGTATCACTGAGGTCTGACTGAAGTTTCCCCACCAACCTACTAGTGTGAGCGGTAAGTTCAGACTTCAGCAATTGGTTACTGTCATTTAATTCTGACTTCAGCAATTGGTTACTGTCATTTAATTCTGACTTCAGCAACTCAATACTTGCTTTTGACGCTTGGAACCGTTGATCATTCCTTTCATCACTCTGCTTGATAAAGGCGAACAAGGAATCTAATGTAACCGGTTCCTGCTCCGTTGCCATTATTAATATTAGCTTTAACAACAGCAATTAACCAACTAAAGATTAACCTACTTGAAACCCAACAAAAAATTCAATAACGCAGCCCCTCTGCACTTGAGTCCTCGTAATCTTGCGACGGACTAAATAAGATTAGATTAAATTTATTAGTTTAAACCCAGCAGCAACGACTCAATAACTGAGTCTCAACGATTTTGAAACGTGCTAATGTCATTAGTTCGAATTGTTTGTTTCGCGGAAATTTGCCTGGTAACGCCGGTGACGCGCGCAGCGCACTGCGTAAGAAATTTTTATACCTTTAGGTTTCAAATGGTAATACTTGATTTACAACTAACAATAACCACTTTCCATAGTAACAACACTAACCCAATTTACACATGCGAAATTCCCCCTTCTGAAAAAGAAGAATTAATCATTTAAGCATTTACACAAACAACGAAATACGAATGAAAGAAATGTTGAAGAACGCAAATAGAAACACAAGAAACAATGAACTTATTTATTGAGTTGAAAATAACAAATGTTTCCTGTATATGAGAGCATTATCAATCAGTCCTTATTGTACTATGAGACGTGAAACAAATGTCGATACGTGATTGAAAAAATTACCATTTATGGTCATTAGGCATACACATTTTATGCTATATAAAATGGGTTACAAAAGTCCATATTATTTCCTCAAATTGATGTAAAACCAATCTGGGAACATGTTACTCATTTATTTTAGCATGTTTTGTACGTTTCTCGAACGAGAATAGTTCGTTTTATGTGTGCACACAACCTTTTCCAGACATGGCGTCGATGGCCATTTTGTAATTAACGCATGGTTTGTAACGAGTACTAGTACCGTGTCAAATAAGTTCCAACACACGCGAGATAGCTATCTCTTAAACGAACTTTGCGTATCTGTAGGTTCCACGATTTGCGAGAATTTTCTTCTTCTCAAAGTCACTTAAGGAAATTTAGTTTCCTTACCTTGTGTCTCCGGAACGAAGAATCCAGCATGCACGAGTCCACTCCTTACCTCTCTGGGAACCGAGAGCTCGACTCACTTCCAACGTTTTATCTGCGTTGTACTTTTACTCCATGCTTTTATCCGCCGTTTTATCCTAACAGCCGATGTCAGATTCGTCCAGAAACCACTGAAAACAATTACAATTTCCTCAATCGTCGTGACATAACTTTCTTCACTCCATTTTTCTGTACCGGAAGTCCTGTTTCGATCACCGCACACCCCTATCGATAACTACCATTCTTTTTCGCAGAGCACAATTGTCTTTACCAAACAACAATTTACATGATTTACAACTCACACGTTAACAAATATGTGTATGCGTTAAAGAACCTATTGTAATGCTTATTAAGATAAACTTTTTGCTGTTAATTAACCAATGGCATCTAGACCAAAACGCTGTAAATTTTATTATTTTGCGCCTTTATTGCGAATTGCCCATGCGTGCAGTGACCGACACATCAAAATGTCCTTGTGCATAAGGAAACCGCGAGAAAATCGGATATCAAACAAAGGAATTTACAATTTAAACGCGCACAATGGTCAGAGCCATCTAGCGATTCTTCGCGTAAGTACTAAAGCAACAAAGTTTTTATATTGCATAGGCATTCCACCTATCGTGAATTCTCTGCACTAGACGAGTTCATCGTCTTAGGACATAAGTTGGGCTACTTTACCCCAGCAAACACACATGAAACTCAAGTTTCTAGAATACCTTATGACAGCTCGTCATACTGTCTTTCAGCTTGGTCTATAATTTGTTTGATTTTTAAAATTAGTCAGTAATCTTTATTATCATCACTGCAATTTTTGATATTTTTATTTTTGCTATTCTGTTGTGGGTTTTACAAGATGACTTTTTAGAGAAACCAAACATACAATGAGGAAAATACCATTTTGTTTAAAAAGAATACTGAATATATAAATGGAATCATACAACAGGCACTAAAATTTGCCCTGAATTTTCGACTCATACCTGTACTCGGTGATTTATCTACACACTCCTTAAAATTTATCACAAATCCAAAATTTTTGTCATTTGGGTTCAAGACTTAACCTTACACTCCCTAAATAAAGGCTTTCAAACCCCCCCCCCCCCATCTTTCCAGGTGGAAAAGAAGCAAATAAGAAAAGCAAGCAGAAGAAGTGGAAGAGTTTGTTAATAACCACTTTTTTTTAATAAAAACAAAGGAATATATAGGCAAGCTTTACCTTACAGTAATTAAATTTTATTCTATTATTTTTAAAAGTTAATATTTATGTTAAATTCTTTTATACAATAATCAAAATATATTTTAATCTTTATGAAAGCATGACAGTCTTGTGTTTATTGTGGGGTTGTGTGGTTATTGGGATATGGAGTTCATAAAATATATTTACCAAAAACACCCCTGCTCCCCAAAATTTCCACACCTTACATCTCTGTATACATTTCTAATGTCCCCCTCCAGGTATATGGCAATTCATTGCTATCAGACATCCTTGTGCTTGGAAACACTAATGCAATCTTCCTTTAAATAGACGTAAGCAAGTTACTAACTTTTCCCACAAAACTTGCTTGTAGAGGTTGTATTTATTTCTGGCCTCCATTCTAAATGGTGTCAGAGGCCATCGAAATAATAGAATGCCGACTCGGTAGCTCAGTGATAGAGCAATGGCACGGTATGCCAGAGACCCGGGTTCGAGTCCTGGTCGAGCCTGCATTTTTCTACAAGTATGTTTCGCAGAGAAAGTTAGTTACTCACTTATGTCTTGCATCTTTTATTTTCCTGACATGAAATCTTCCTTTGAGAGAATTTTATTGAAGTGAACTAGCTACATGAAAAAAAAACTTATATGACTAGCTCGGGTGTAAAACATGGTAAGTTACATTTTGGTAATTTTTGAGTTACAAAGTAAAATGTGCCATCCTTCAATTTTCAAGCAAAATTGCAATGTCATACATTGGACTTCCTGGACAGCTACCACATCGAATTTATACTTAAGTATCTCATTAACTGTATTCTGAAATGCCCCAGGCCGGTAAAGGCTCAGAACATTCCAGGTGCCTAATTTAATATCCTTATTCCTAATGTAGATCTTATCCTTAGTCCAGGGATCTTCCAAAGTAGTCCCCACCCGGAGATCCGAATGGGGGACTATTTTACCTCCGGAATATTTTACCTTGGGAACATCCATGGCCTTATATTGCTGTTTCTTGACATGTCTTTTTACAGTGCAGAGTTGTCAGCTCTACGCCTAACCATTGAAATCAATCACAAATATTTTCATTTACATGAGCATCAATACTGCAAACACATTTTCCTTCACATATTACATGTTTACTAAACTTAAAGCATATAAAAAACACAGTTTTTAGAAAATACAGAAAATAATAAAAATTTATATCTTGTCATTGTTAAGCTATTTCTTTTGTAATGCCAACTTTACTTCCCTTTTTTTTTCTCCTGCCATTTTCCCTTCTCTCATTTCCATTCCCCCTTCTGTGTGTGTGTGTGTGCGAGAGAGAGAGAGATGGAGGGGGGGGGAGAATACGTTTCCATGTTGCCCTTCAGTTAACAATGTGTTCACTCTGACGAAACAAAACAAGGTTTCAGCATTTTTTATTTTATTACATTTATTTAGCTGAAAAGTTTAATTTATCCTTTTTTTAGGATCTTAACTCCTTTAGCCATTTTTAGGACCTATAGGATTCATGTATTTCATTAAGAAATGGCTAAAACGAAAATATATGTTAGAATAGTGGAGAGAGAGAGAGAATACATTTTCATATTGCCGTACAGTTAACAATGTGTTCACTCTGATGAAACAAAACTTAGTTTCAGCATTTTTTAATTTTTTTTACATTTATTTAGCTGAAAAGTTCAATTTAGCCCTTTTTAGGATCTTAACTCCTTTTAGCCATTTTTAGGACCTATAGGATTCATGTATTTCATTAAGAAATGGCTAAAACGAAAATGTATGTTGGAGTAGTGACGTTACCAAGTAAAATAGGTTAAAACCTGAGAATCTGGGCCCTAATCATGAAGTCATGTATGAACTAATGAATGACTACAAATTGAAACACCAGCGTTTCTCTGTGTTCTAATATTTCCCTTTTATTTCAGTCTAATTTGGTGAATTTAGATCTAGCTGCTAAAGTCTTGTTAGGAGAGCAAGAGCAATCTGGTAAATTGAAAACTAAGGTCCGTCGACTCTATGACATAGCTAATGTTCTTACCTCACTGGGTTTAGTGCAGAAAGTTCACATATCTGAAAATGGTGGAAGAAAACCAGCTTTTAAATATATTGGGCCAGAAGTGGAAGCAGGCACATCTTCCATGTGTGGTAAGTTCCTTATCCTATGTTAACAAACTTAACGATGAATAGTGTCAAATACAAAACTGTTTTAGAATTAGTCCTTGGTTCTAGAACTTTTTTTTTTACCAAAACACCACCACCTTTATACAAAATTTTAATATTTCATATATTTATGTACTCTAGGACAGTTATTGCACCTTTTCTTATTAATAGTACACAGCAGAATCCTGATTTGACTCATTATCATAATACATAAAATGTTCTTCAGAAGCAACCATTGTGTGTATTACATAAGATAAACAGTGAAATATCAGTTATATGCTCCTCCGGAGATTGTGACTAGGCAACTTATAATCCAGGGAAATGTTACACCAGGAGATGAGCAGTGTCTGGTGAGTTGATGGGATCCTGTATGTCAACAAGCTCCATCGATATTCTTCACCAGCAATGGCAAACCAAAAGAATGTGCTCATGCAGTTTGACATGGCCCACCAGAAAATTCAGGACTTGGATGGCCTTGAAGTTCTACTACACCTAGCCTATAGCCCACTCCTTGCACCATCTCCATAGCACAGGCAGAATATTCAATTCCTTGAAGGATGTGAAGAATGGTATCACAGAGGTATTGCATTAAAGCCAGTCACCTGATATCACCAAGAGATTGCACCGTGACTGGCAGACCTGTAGCTAGATATTTTGGTGCCCTAGGCAGGATTGTATTTTAGCACCCTCCTCCTACCATACTACCAAGCATCAACATTTTATGTGTGCCCTTCAATATTTTCTTATGTCATGGTTTGTGATATTTACATCCTACAAATTTTGAAATGAGGAAACAAATAGAAACTCGTTAAAATATAATATAGGTTATATTTAAAGATTCGTAGTTGCATTTCTGATTTTAAAAACAAAAGTTTACCATATTTTAGAATATTTCAGTTGTGTCTTAGTGTCTGGAGAACATATTTAAAAAGGTACTATTATACTATTGCTTCGGGAAACAGAAAATACCAGCAGCATGTTACCAGAATATATGCCTACAAGAATAATAATTAAAATAAATAATACGGTGTGCAGTATGTTCTCAGCAGAAAAATTTATACTTTAAAATTATTCAACTCTGCTTAAAAAAACATTGTTATAAACTGTGTATTACACATTATTCTAAGTAAAATTGACAATATATTTATAAACCTGACTGATAACCCAGAAAGAAAATAATTAGAAATCAACTTTTTTTTGTTTTTGTTTTCAGTGAAGCAAAATAGTAAATTATCCTATCAAAATTGACCATTTTTGCAATTTCATTTTCAGTTAAAAATGTCTAGTAACACCTTGTATGTTTTCCTTCTTCCCTTACCTCCGCCAAGTATAAATTTCTCCGTTGCATATTCTGATTTTGTTGTCTTGGAGAAAAAATCTTTGAATGACGCCCTTGGCTTCAACCCTCCTAGCTTGTCCCTCACTATGACCTACTGACTGAATACTGGAGAAGGACCATAGACTGTGTTTTTTCAGAACACATCTGTTGTGAAATTAATCACCATTTTACAAAAGAGGCATGAACATGGTGCCTGGTAAAGTCAGAAATTTATGGCTCACCCTGGTAGTTCTCCGTAATTAATTTTCATTTGTTTCCTCTTTTATTTAATTATACTTGTAGGGACCCATTCAATAACATGGGATGAGACAGGGGTTAGAGTAGTTGATCACGCATCAAAGACAATTTTTGTTACTAAATCAAAGTTACATTAATTTTTGATCCGGTTATTTTTGGAATTTTTTTATGATATTTCTATGTAAATCAAGACATTTCTGTGCACACTTTCTGGATTTGACTTTGATCCAATATTTCCTTACTCGTTCTGTGTGTATTTCTCTAAAATTTAGTTTGCCATAGTACGATAATAATTACAGGATTTGCTTACAGATTTGAAGACACTTCCAGCAACTAGGCATTCCCTGCTCACGGCCAAGATTATCAACAAATCACAGAAAACAAGCACAAATAAAAATGAACATATTTATGGTCCAAGCAAAAAGGAAAATATCTATCCTGAACTACATAACAGTATTGCTAGAAGTAAAAGAAAATTGATGCCAATGGACGAGACAGGTGAGTCAATTATGGAATAGCTAATCAACTATATTTACTCTGCTTCCCCTGCTGTCTTAAGGGGCAACTCAAGTGTTCAAAATACCACCACACCCTGAGTACAGTCCTGGGAAAGGTGTAGATATTTCTTTAGGTTTATTCCATCGTCAGTTTCACCACTTAAATTCTCTCCCTCATCATTGTGATTAAGGCCGAGCCGATGTATCGATATCAAAAGGTATGGGTTAGAATTTATTTACCAATACCTGTTGATATTTTTTCGGCATATTCATCTTCCTTGGGGTCTGCAAAAATGCCGAACAAAATTTTAGTGGAAAATTTGAAATTTTCATTCATCGTGCACCATCATTGTGGGAAAGAATGGATTTTGTGTGTACATACCAGTTATTTTAACAATTCTAATGTAATTCTCGAATATATTAAAGTAAGTTGGTGCATATAATTTGGGTGGAATACTTAATCAATATTTTGATTAACTTTTAATAGTTAAAATGTTCAATTATCCGTATCTGTGTGAACCTGTAAGAGTATCCGTATCGGTTCAAAGTGTTATCGGCTCAGCTCTAATTGTGATTAATCTTTAAAAATAGTAAAGGAACAAAATGTCCACTGTTACCAGTTAATTAAAAATATACAACTATTTTTTAAAATCTTTTAAATCTGCAGTTTCTTTTTCCTAAGAATAGAACCTTCATCACATGTACCTTAGAACCACTATTCCAGGATTTTACAGTTTCCCACATTATACATTCAGTCTTGAGGGTACCAATAAATAGAGGCACATATATTTGGTAAATAAAAAAGCAAAGTTTCGGTACAAAAACAGAGTCGATTTCGGGTTCAAAAGCGGTAAATAAAATAAAATTTCGGTGTTATAGCTGTGAATAGTCACATCAAAAGTGCTATATAAAGTGTCATTTTGGTTTTAAAATTGTGAATATAATCCTAAATTTGATTTAAAAACTGCACTTATTACACAAAATAAACTTATCCCTTCTAATAGCACATTTATGTAGTTACCAGAGTATTAAGTTTATTCCTGTGTAAAGGGGTCCATTTTTGCTTCTCAATATTTACAGCAGAACTAATCAATTTTCCGTGAATTGCATAACTCACAGGATACTTCAGACCAGAAAGTGTCGCATCTGTATATAAACGGTAAATTTCGTGTTTAAGAGTCAATTTCGCATTTTGCAGTTCATTTCGCATTATTTCGTGACAAAACAGGGTAGAAAAATGCACCTCAGACCTTTCAGACACATGAAGAATGAACATTACAGCATGTTATTACATATTTCGTGTTTTCATTAAAAACGAAATTTGCATACCTCTACCAATAAAGATATATGTTATCAAATTTTGTCAAGAAGTTAAATTTTTCTGCATATGTATTAAATTTCTTTTTATTGTCCCCCGAAAAATTGAAATTGAACTTCCACTGTATTCATTAATTAGACAAATTAATACTGTATAATTGTAGATCTGCAATTCATTTTTTTATTGGGTTGGATGCTGTTGGTTGTTGATCTTTGAGTTTTTTTTTTTTTTAATCAGCAGTTACTAATAGTGAAAACTTTATTTATTTATTTCTTGTTTTGGATGGCGAAGTTAAGGCACAAGCCTTTTCTTCTGCTTAACCGTCTCTACTTTACATTTTATAAATTGATGATAATAGCTAACTGTTTGTGAAATATATAAAAACTAAAAACATTAAGATAGCAAAAAGAATAAAAAAAAAAAGAAAAGAGAAACACAAAAAAATAAAAATATGGAAAAATGCATATACACTGTAAGAAAAGTAACAGAAATACACGTAAATCATAAACACACATAACAAACATACTCAAATTACAGAATAAGTCAGCGGGTTGGTCCTACAAGTTTACACGAAGGTTTAATTTTACTTCCCTGTTTTCAGTACTGGTAAGTTAACTCCAGATGCCAATTTCTTAATTTTGATTTGAATTAGCAGAGAGAAGAAGAGTTTATTATGTCATTAGGGAGGTCCTTCCACGCTCCGGTAGCAGTGACCGTGAAGGAATTTCCATAACACGTTGTCTTGTGGGAGAGGCTGGTCAGCAGAGATTTGTCTTGCGAACGGGTGGCAAAGGTGTGTGCTGCACTTAAGGGATGAAATTGAGAAAGTAGGTAGGAGGGCTCTTGTGAGTTTACTATTTTGTAGAGTGCTGTAAGAGCGTGGAAGCGGCGGCAAGTAAAACGGTCGAACCAGCCTAGGTCCTTAAAAGCCGGGGTAAGGTGGTCAAAATATTTGATATTATAAATATAGCGTACACATGCATTTTATATTCGCTGTAGACGTCTTGCTAGTTCACTGCTGAGGTCCATATACGCCAAGTCACAGTAGTCTATTTGAGAACTAATGACTCCATGAGTGTTTTCTTTACCTCTTGTGGTAAAATGTTTTTAAAGCAGTACAGAGAGTGTAATGCAGCGTAGGATTTTTTGCATATGGCCTTCACATGGTCACTCCAAGTGAAGGTTTCATCTACAAAGATTCCCAGGTCTTTGACCGAAAGCGATAATGAAATTTGTTTTCCATCAACAAGAATATCAGGCATGGAGGACTTCTCTGTTGTGGAAATGAGCTGCCGTGAGCCAATTAAAATACATTACTTTTGACAAAGTGGGTAGAATACTAATTGGTAGGGCTCGAAAAATCCCAGTCGCCATGGTGACTAAAAACTTCAGCCTGGTGACTGTTGTGTTTTGCTGTAATATTGCAGGTTTTTAAATTTGCATGTACGAAATTTTGAAGATTCCAAGTTCAAATTGCAGTACTGTGTAAATTTTTATCAACGTTGTGAACATTCCATGGAATCAGTAACAATTTCTTATTCTTTGTCCCCCAGCCCCATCTTCCCGCTTTCTCTCGGCAAGCACTTCGTAATTAAACTCTCACATGATTTAGCCATGTTTTGAATTCGGTGATCCTCGGCTTCTTATACTATGCACAATTGCTAGTAGGCACCTGATTTTCAGAGCTGGCGCCTATAGTCGTTTTCACGTTCAGAAGACACAATGGGCTCTTATGGACAATGCTTTTCTTATGGGAAAATATGAGCACGCTGTTGTGAAATTTCTCGATTTACAAATTTAGCTTACGTAAAATCGGTACCTGCAGTTTTGCAGGAAATTTTGTAGAGAATACGATGGTGAACACAAAAAACTGGTAACTTGCTTACATACTTTTAGATAAATTAAAAATGCAAATTTTCTGTGAAAACAAAATTTTTACATTGTTTTCATTACTAACGTTGAAACATGCCGTAAAATTGAAGCATTCATTATGAAAAAAATTGACACTGTTTTTTAATTGTCATAGGTCATGGTGGTGCTCAGAATTTATCAATACTTTAAAGCATATTCACATTAAAAAATATTCAAATAAAGTACGTGGAGAATTTTTATATTCGTGCAATAGAAAATGTCGTCGCTGGAATTTTTTTGTTCTGTAATTCCAACTAAAAACTTCCAGCGACAAAGTTGTGGAGAAAATAATGAAATTATTTTTTATAACCACTCAAAGGTTCCCAGAAATATTACTTCCATGCATTTGGAGTTTCTTTTTAACCCGAACCGCGCGCGAAGTAAGGAGATGTTGTCTGGCCATCTTGAGCTGACTCACCGCAGCATTCCGGCTAATCACCACCAAGTTTTCGAGTTGTTATTTTATTTCCATTCAGTAAAAATATTAACTTTATGCAGTTTGTTATAATAGAATTGCAATTACTTAAATTTAATAATTGGCAATTATTTCCAATGCTGCTGTTGTGAGCAACATTAGTGCTGTCGCAAATAAGCTCTGTTTTTGTTTACATTACTGTCGACATTAATACTGAATTGAAGATCACCATTCAGTTTCCAATGTACACATAAATTCATAGGCACCATATTAACCCTTGAAAGGCTTTCCAACACGTGACAAAATATGGGGCTTCAAGATAGAAATATGACATGCCTTGCTTGAGTCATTGACGTCTTATCAGTTCAAGTGGGACATAACTCATTTGCTTGTTTGGGTTTCAACTTGAATCTAACCCATGTGCCAGGTTCCCGTTACTTGTGAACTGTAACGTTCACCGTATAATATTAATATTATTAATTACATATAATTATCATTATATATACAAAATATGTAACACCTTCATTGTGAAGGAAGCTCATCATTTCACGGCGACATGAGCTAGCGCTGTATTGGCAACACTGTGCGGTTTTTCCATAAGCGCCGTTGTGTCTTCTGAACGTGAAAACGACTTTAGCTCTTTTTTTTTTAAAAAAAAAAAAGAAGAGGTAAAGTGCTCCCCTGTGCTTAGCACCACACCATGAAGGTGCATAGGGGGTGTGGGGGTAACGCCCCACACTTTTCAAGCACTGCTAATTGATCGAAAATCTTGAGTGCTTACTGGGTTGGTTATTTTGGCCAGGGGGCGTATGTAAGCGAGTTTCCAAATGCTTGGGAATGTGCAGGTATGTGTTGAAAATTTTAACCCTCCTCTACAATAAACAATTCACTTGTAAAATACATTAGTTGGTACACTAACCACTCATATGTTTTTAATTTGTAAATGGATGGCAAATAGCATTAAAACATTGACACTTTCCTTATTTTTTTTCCAGATCCACAATCAAAGAGACTTGCTCGCACTAAGAGTGACACAATTCTAGGTGGTCAAAGCACGAGCAGTAAAAAAACACTTTCACGACATGGTTCATTGCATGAGATACTACATGTAGCAGAACTGGAATTACAGAGATTAACATCTGAAGAAAGATCAAGCAGTTTTAGCAGAGATAAAGATGATGATAAAAATACTGACTTGCATAAAATCAACGGGGGACAGCTGAAAGAAACCAGCCAAGATAACACAGTAAATGTTTATCGGGTTTGCGAAAAGAAAGCTTTCCAGAGACATCACTCCGATTCTTGCATTATGCATCCTTTGCATCAAATACCACCAAATTCTATGAAATTTGAGCCTTCCATTAGTGTACAAGAACAATTGCAGCAGAGTGAACCAACAATGCCTTATGACTTGTCAAAGAAAACAAGTGGCAGCAAACAAACTTCTCCTTGCACACAAAAAGGACCTCGTGCACCATTTACTGTTGCAGTTAAGAAACCTGCTTACCATGTATTGACAGTTGCTCCGGTGTTTCCGACATACACGTCTCAATCTTCGAACAGCCTAGCTGTGAACACGAGCAACACGATTGTTGCTCAATTGAAACCTGATGGAACATTGCGTAAAGTTGCACCATCTAATAATCTCATCATTACCTGTGGTCTAAAAGATCCTGAACTGAAAACTTCATTTCCACCAAATATAAATGGTTACTTAAATGAAGAGAAGGAATCTGAGAGTCGACGAATTCTCAGTGGAAGCTCTCCGACTCATATATCCGTTACAAGGGAGAGCGCTGTGCTAGCACCAACCATACAGAGATGTCAAAATAATGTGCAATACCAAGATGCAAAACAAGTTGTTCATCTTTTGCCATCAGCGAATGGCCAACCACTTTCTAGTCTTTACAAAGCTGTAAAAGTCGACAAAGTAATGCATATTTTCCCCCAACAAACAACCAGCATTCCAGTCTTTCAGCTACTGCCAAGACACTGTGTTCCAGTGACCCAGCCAGCCCCTCCATCAACGGTAAAACTATTATACAATGGCACATCCTTTACTTCAGATGTTTTGAATGTAAATCATATATCTCCATCCGTGTCTTCAAGACAAGATGTACCACATACATGGCACATTCCCTCAACTAATTCAGACTGCCAGAATGCTCAAGATTTGTTCTTTCTCCAATCCAAGATGGATACGAAGGCATCCAGTGAAGGGGAAGTAACTGACCAAATTCCTGCAACCCATACTTCTAAACGGATGTCGGAGGAACCAATCCCATCAGCTGCTTGTCCACAAACATGAGCAGCAGATGTAGTGGTTCTACATTATTATTTTACATAGGTAAGTTTTTATTACACCATATATACTTAAATTAACAATGATCTCATTCCATATCTTGTATGATGATCTTTTCAATTTATGAATTCAGCACGTTCATGTGCACACATAGGTATAATAATATGTATTGAATACTTAATCACAAGATTCTCTCGGAATATCAGCCAGGTTGGCTCTGGATATGCTTCAGAGATTGAAGCTTGGAAGCATATCCGGAACTGAGTTGGCTGATATATTAGAGCCTCGGTGGTCTAACAGGTAGGGCATATGACTGCCACATGGGAGACCCAGGTTCGATTCTCAGGATGAGTGATCTAAGGCTGAAATTTTTCTGACCTTGTCACTGCATAAAGTGGCACTGGGGCTCACCCAGCCTCAAATCAATGGGTACCTGGAGTCAACCCTGGGGGGGAGGGGTAAAGGAAGGTGGCCAGAGCATAGTGCTGATCACATCACCTCCACAAATGCCTGAGATTGAGAATGTGTGGGGCCCTACCTCCACATCCACTAAATGGGCCATCATGGCATGGTGCTATTTGCACGGGAGGAGTTGGCTGATATCCCAAGAAAATCTTCATTATTTGTTAGTCAGGAAAGCTTCAAGAATTATATACTTAATCTGTTGTGTGTATAATGATTTTTTCTGTACCATGCATATATTTCTGCATGTATGTTTCACATCAAGTGGCCATAAAGGATCAAATCAGAGTCATTTCCTGAAGTACCATTTCAGGCTAAAAACATTTTTTTATATGATTGTACGTATGGTCAGTACTTGAACGCATGCCATCTGCATGTGGTGACAAAATTTTGGGCTGCTAGTTTTGCTAAAATTACATGCCATTAAATGCCACTTTTGTCCATCAAGACCTCTCATGGTCACAAACCACTGGTTAGGATGGTGCCAAAACTGCAATTTATGAGTAGGGCCCGGACTTTTACTAGGATTTTATAGATATCATTTTAGGCTTTATAAAGAGATGATTTAGCCCTTTTTAGGATTTCTTTTCTACCAGTATTTTTATTGAAATCAATCACAAATCTTTGCATTTATATGAGCATCAATACTGCAAACACATTTTCCTTCACATATTACATGTTTACTAAACTTAAAGCATACAAAAACACAGTTTTTAGAAAATACAGAAAATAATAAAAATTTAATGCCAACTTTGGTTCCCTTTTCTTTCTCATGCCCTTTTCCTTCTCTCATTTCCATTTCCCCTTCTGTGTGTGTGTGAAAGAGAGGGGGAGAGAGATAATATATTTTCATATTTCCGTAGAGTTAACAATGTCTTCACTCTGATGAAACAAAACAAGGTTTCAGCATTTTTAAATTTTTTTACATTTATTTAGCGGTTCTTAACTCCTTTTAGTTGTTTTTAGGACCTATAGGATTCATGTATTTCATTAAGAAATGGCTAAACGAAAATACATGGGTCGTACCGAAAGTAATGCAAAAGTGGTCATACATAGCATCTTTATTAACTGATGTAGATCGTTCAAATTGCACATGTAGTTTGGGTGACTCTTCCTCTATACAAACCAGCTACTCAACATACTCTACATTTAAAGAGATGCATTTGCACCCTCGTAGAACCCAACTCCAGAATCCTCTTTGAAAAAAGTCTGGTGTGCACTGTCTGACATCCAATTCTTCACAGCCACTTTCACCTCGTCTGTGTCATCAAATTGTTGTCCCCGAAGACTGTCCTTCATGGGACCAAACAAGTAGAAGTCTGAGGGTGCCAGATCTGGCTGTACGGTGGATGGGGGACCACGGACCAGCCCATTTTGCCGAACACCTGATTTGTTGCCAAAGAGGTGTGTGATCGCGCATTGTCATGGTGAATGTGGATCACTTTCAGATTCTTGTGCGGTCTCTTCCTCCTAATGGCTTCTCTAAGCTTATGGAGTGTCTCAATGTACCGCTCGCTGTTGATGGTACGGCTGCATTCCAGGAAATCAAGGAGATGACATGCAATCAACTCATCCACTCGCTGATGATTCGTGTCAGTGGTCGCAGTTGATGGTCTCCCACTGCGCGGTTTGTCTTCAATGCTGGTTTCCCCTTCTGTAAACTTCTTCATCCACCTGTGCACATAGCCTTCTGTGGATGTCGGACAGTGCACATCAGACTTTTTTCAAAGAGGATTCTAGAGTTGGGTTCAACTATGGCTTAAATGCATCGCTTTAAATGGAGACTATGTTGAGTAGCTGGTTTGTATAGAGGAAGAGTCACTCCAACTACATGTGCAATTTGAACAATGTACATCAGTTAATAAAGAGGTTATGACCACTTTTGCATTACTTTCGGTATGGCCCTGGTATATGTTAGAACAGTGGAGAGAGAGAGAGAATACATTTTCGTATTGCCGTACAGTTAACACTGATGAAACAAAACAAGGTTTCAGTATTTTTATTTTTTTACATTTATTTAGCTGAAAAGTTGAATTTAGCCTTTTTTAGGATCTTAACTCCTTTTAGCCATTTTTTAGGGCCTATAGGATTCATGTATTTCATTAAGAAATGGCTAAAACGAAAATATATGTTAGAATAGTGACGTTACCAAGTAAGGAATATAATAGGTTAAAACCTGAGAATCCAGGCCCTATTTATGACCCTGCAATAATCAGTTATCCTTTTTTTTCTTTCCCGAAATTGACATTCTGAAGAAAAATAAAATCACTGCAACTTGAGTCATTAATTAATTTAGAGAATTTCCTGTTAAATGAATGATCAGTCAAAAGTATTAAAAAATATCTCTGTAGATGAGGCTTCATAATGCAGGAATCCTAGTGTGAATTGAATCTCTCGTTTTCATTTTATAAGCAATCAAAGTTTACGGTTGCACAACCTTTGCAACACTCCACCCACTTATCCCCTGAAGCAGTTTGAATACAGTCGGTTGACTTGAAGAATGCTGCATTATGTTTAAAATTGTATTCCCCTTCATGATAATGCACCAGTGCTTACAATGACCATTGCAAAAGCTGCTGTGAAGTGCTGTGGAATACAGGAGATCAAACACCCACCCAACATCCCAGATCTTGTCCTCAGTGACTAGTTCTTGCGGAAGTAAGACAGACTTCTTGCTTCTCAACCTAGCACCATTGTTAAGCTGGAACATTACAATCTCCAACATATATGCTTTGTGGCTTTACTTCACAATATACATATATCTTTTAACCAAAATAACTAACTAACTAACTCACTCACTCACTCTCTAGGCTTCTTAAACCTGAAGGTTTATGGCTGCAGCAACACAAGCCTTCCATCTGCTCCTATCCTGGGCAAGATCAATCCAATCTTTTCCATCCTTGCCGATTTCCTTTAGGTCCATACCAACATTATCCCTCCATTTCGTCTTGGCCTTCCTACAGGTCTCTTACCATCAGGGTTTTCAACAAGAATCCTGTAAACTCTTCTTTCCTCTCCCATTTGTGCCACATGGCCTGCCCATTTAATTATTCTAATAATATCTGGACATGAATACAAATAATGCAGTTCTATATTTTGACCAAAATAATCTTTACTTTGCATCATTTGTTGTGTATCTTCCTTGCATTTTTTTATTTTTTTGCAGTTCCTTTCAATGCAGATTTTCTTTGCAGGTATATATGGCAGAAATCACCAGTAATTGCCTATCGCCTAAGACTAAGAGATGGAAGGGGAAGCTCCTGAGTTGTTTTAAAAATATATTTTTTTCTACTATTCATGGTTATTACATGAAACTAAACTAGTCACTGTATTCAATTCCTACTAAAATTAGATTTCAGAAACAACGTAAAATATGACTTAGGTGTATGTAATTTTGTACATACGGTTATTTTCCAAGACTGTTTTTAAACTGTAATTCATTGTCCCAATTCTTGAAACTATACATAAATGAATTGCATGAGATAAATGTAGGCATCTGGGCTATGCAATACATTTCACAAGTAGATATCAGATTTATTTAGTGTGTTCTGTCTTAATTTGTAATTTTCTGAGATACTTAGCTAATTATATATTACACTAGTTCAAGAAAAAAATATTTGAAATAGCAAGTTTCAAAGCAGAGAACACCATTTTCATACCTTATCTACACTAGCTCTAATGGTTAGTTCAAAAGCATTAATTTTTATCCAGATTGTGAAAGCTTTGATGCACAATTGTAAATTCCAGAATGCTGAGGCATCCATCATTCATTCAAGAAAGAAATACATCATTAAGGGACTTCTCATGTTGCACAAAAAATATATTTTCAGTAATCGACATGTCGGAGAAAACAGTCGTGTACATAGTGGTTATTCTGAAGTATTTTGCACATAGGTACCCACCCATCTGTAATTTTATTACACCACAACTTATCATATACAGAGATGATTGGGGAAAAATTGGGTGGAAAAGCATTGTGCATGTAGTGCAAGTCAAACAATTACAACACATTTGTGTAATAAAAAAAAATCCTTGCATAAAACTTTTTCCACAGTTACACTTGAAAATTTTACACCAAGCTAATAAGAATAACAGATTGATCTGCATTTGCACAATCTTGAAAAGCAAGAAAGAACTCTGTATTGAATCAACAAAAAACCTGTTCTCTTTTGCATAGGGATGGTGTAATTTTAAATGGGCAGTGTGGTAACTATGGTGACACATCTGTTGATACGGTTGATATTTGAAAACTGCTGAATTCCCATCCATCATCATAGCACAAAGACAGAGAGAGAGACAGAGTGCATGTAGTATAATAGTCAGAGAAGCAGTTCGAATCTTACCTCTCTTTGTTCAAATGCTGTATGAAGTATGAAAAAAATACACCAGTTATTACATATCTGACCGATATTTATAGTGTAGAATCAGATTAAAACAAATCCCTTTTATTTCTTCTTGAACTAGTGTAAACCTTGTATACGATACTTAACAAATGACCATACTTTACAATAACATTATATATTATTATTATTATTATTTAGATGGAGGAAATGAAATGAAAGCTATTTACTTTGTGACTTAAAGTGTGTGTGAACGTATGATATTTCCAGAATCAGAAAAAGTGCTTTCATGTCTTACTGACAGGAAACAAAAAATTGACAGATTTCTTAATATGCTAAGAAATTAGCCATGTTAGTAGGAGTGCATTTCTTCTTATTATAAGCTTGAAGTGATTTTCCTAGTGCACAAAAGGTGGTATTTCACACATGTCAACAGTGGAACTTTGATTATACTTTTTTTTAGGGGGCCAAGGTGGAAAAAAAACATAATTTCAGATAGACCTCAATCCTCCTTAAAGGATGTGAGAAAAGAACGAAGCATCGAAAAGGTTAAAGCTTGGTAAAAATAGTTTCTTTTTACCTTTTTCATTCTTTTCTTCTATCCCTAAAGAATAATCTAGTTCAATTAAAAAATTACAATGACAAAACGGGCCATGTTGTGACTTCCAGTTTTTAAATTTCTAGTGTACTCTGTGCCATTATTATTTTTTTATTAATTACCTGAGGTGATTGTGGGGTTACGTAGTGTGTTCAATGCTTGACAAGCAGTACGTGGGTTTAGGTTGTGCTAATGCATTGTTATTTTCCCTTTTCCAAAAAGAAGCTAGCATATTAAATGTGTAGTAATACTACAATTATATGTTTTTAAACTATAACTAAGATAAATAGTACATTTTTTAGTATGATGCCAACATAGACTACTATATATATTATAAATTTATATATCTATATATAATAAAAGTATAGGATGGTTTTATTTTTTGTAGAGACTGGGGAGTAAAATTTATATATTTATATACACTGTAAAATAACAATATCTTTTATACAACAATTTGGAATATGGTTATGTTGTGTGTTTATAAGTATATGCAAATAAAATGAAGAGTACATTAATGTGTAGAAATTTAATTTCACAAAATATAAGTTGTTGAAACACACGTTTGCATTGGAATCCCTAGTTTGCCGATGTGACAGTTGCTCATTGCTCATTATGAGCTATCATGGAATTATCATAAATAGGGTGATCATGAAATCTTTCATATCATCCATGTAATATGTCAGAATTATTATGGCAGCGAATCTTTACTCTAATTCAACACTTGCACATTTTTTGTATTTATTCTGTTATCTTTGTTCACTGTTGTTAGTTGTCTGCTACAGTTTAAAGTATAGCAGTATGAAGAGCAATTATGATTTATAAACAAGGTGTCTACCAGTCTGGAAAAGTCAGGGAAATTTACTGTTTTTTTCTGGAAAAAATCAACATTTTTGTAGTATTGCACTAAAAGTAGGTATAATCTTGAACAAAGCAAAAAGGCACAAACAAGAAATTTTAAATCTGTTGTGGACAAACTATACTTCAATTTGATATTACTGATTATTAACAGTAGTTACAGTAGAAATTGTATATTAAATATTCGAGGCAAAGAGTATTTAATAGGGATGGGCCAATATGAAATTTTGGCTGATATCGATAAAGTACAGCTATAAAATTTATCGATACCAATAACTGATATTCTACCGATCCGATATAAAATTAAAAATGGTCCTTGAAGAACCTGAAAGGTTCATTGACCTTAATAAATGTGTATTTCGAGGTGACTGCAGTGAAAGAGAAGTTGAATATTTAGACATTTACTTTTTTAGAAAGTAGGGCATGGAGATTATCCATAAAAATTATAACAAAATGGCAAAATTTTGCACTAAATTATCAGATATTTATCGATATATCGAATCGGTAATTTTACCGATAAACCGATATGTCTATATCGGCCGATACCGATAGAGCACCAATTAATCGGTCCCATCCCTAGTATTTAACATGCGACTTATGTAGAAATCTACTACAAAAAGTGGCTATTGGCAAATTTTTTTAATTTTTAGATACACTGGTCAAAAAAATTAGGGGAGCAACCCCAAAAACTGCATAAAAAGACCAAGAAAGTGGTGTCACAGTGATTTATTTGCATGTGTTGGGCCTTCCTCTTAACAGATACAGCTAGAATAAGAAGAATTACGGCTACGACAGAATCCAAGAGGTGTTCATGCAAGTTACACATGATACGATACACTACAGGTGAATATACCATGGTGGAATAAGTTGATTCAAACAGTGATGTTCACAACAGAAAACGACCTCTAGTAAGGTGTGTGATGTCCTTGAACTGCTAACACTGCTGCACACCTGTTTGGCATGGAATCAATAAGATTATCGACATGTTCTTGGAGGAGCCTTCGCCACTCCTCCAGGACAACTGTTGAAGAGTTGCAGGAGGTCCTGGCCTAGCTGATATGCATCTTCCCAGAGTATCCCAGACATGCTCTATTGGATTAAGGTCTGAAGAACATGTGGGCCAAGACATCCTCTTGATGCCCTCATCCTGAAGCATGTCGTTCACCATACTCACTCGGTGGGGATGGGCATTATTGTCCATAAAAATGAAAGACTTGCCAATTTCTGCAGCCAGAGACATCAGGAACTCATCTAGATACTGCTGGTTTGTCATGATACAGTTCTGGATGATACAGAGGTCAGTATGTCGACCACACCATACTTCCACCATCACCATATTTGGATACTTTGAGCACATTAGTTGGACAATAACGAGTTCCACGTTCCCTCCAGATCAGCATGCATCGATTATCTGACTGCAAACTAAAGTGCGACTCATCGGAGAAAATTTGACTCCACTCTGCATGCCCCCAATTACGGTGTTCTGCAGCCCAGTTTCTACGGTCGCAACGAGCATCCCACACAAACTACTGGCCTTCATGCAGAGAGAGCACCTTGCCGTAGTCGGTTGTGAATGGTTTGGGTTGATACCCTGCATGCTGTTGCCATGAGAAGCTCACGTTGCAGGTCAGTCGCAGTTTGTCACCTATTCTGACAAGCTGTTAACAGTACATACCGGTCATCCCTAGCTGTCGTTGCCTTTGTCCTGGCCTCCATCGCACATTTCCCATCCCAGGCAGTAAATGACACTTCGAAACACACCAAGGGTTTCTTCTACCTGCCTTGTCCAACTTCCACCCTTCCAAAGGCTCCCCATGTGATAGATTCTTGTAAATCGCGCTGTGGTGGCATTTTTTGTATTGAATACACCACTACACAAGCCCACACGGACTCTCTCACAGTCAGTACCACACTACTGGGGTGCCCGTGGGGCTGATCATTCCACGTCTTACCACCTTTTGAGAGTCATGCCTTGTGACATCAGTCCTGAAGCTGCTGCTGCCCACACTCCAGTGTGGATTGTCACAGCATGGGTCATCAAGGACAAATAAATCATAGTTGCACAGTTTGCTGTTTTTTTGCAGTTTCTGACTTCCTCCCATAATTTTTTGGACCAGTGTCTATTAGTAAATTTTATTCTATGTATTATTTATAATTGGGAAATGAAAGACGTGGTAGTAGATAAATACAGAGAATACAGTTTCACAGATAAAGTGGGTACTAGTTTCTCTGTATTTATGTATTATTTATGCTATAACTGTTATGATTTTTTATAAAATGAGAATTCTTTAACTATAGTGCCCCTGCTGTTATCACTTTTAAATGTGAAGTTAATATTCTAAAAACTCGGCGAAGTGGAATTCTAAGTGTGGTGTTAGCTAAAATATAGTGACCTTCTTACATGTTCAAATACTATATGAATTGCCCTAATGGCTTTAGTCTGGAAAAACCTGGAAGTCAGGGAATTTTGTTTTTATGAATTTGTGAACACCCTGTATAAACCAGCATTTGGAACTTGTTTACCATTCCAGGTCAAAATTTTGTTTTTTATTGATATAATCAAACCATTGATATAATTATTAGAAAGTAGTGATGGAGAGCTGCATTCAGGTAAGAGGTTGATGTGGAGAAGAAATGTTGTGTGCTTGAAACGAATATTGGAGTGTTAGGACATATTTCACAGTATTACCAGAGCGTATAGAAGAGAAAGTGTGTGCACTTCGGTTTCTTCCCGTAAGCCAAGTGAATAGAGCGGTGCCCCACCGAAACACTGGCAGCACCTTCGCTTGCGGCGAGCGTCTTCTGCTTGCAGTGCGGCCGCGCTTTATGTAGAGAGTTGTGTTTTGTTGTATCAGAATAACATTGTGTACTTTTATTAAAGACAACGTTATTACGTTATTCACTTTAGTGTCGTTAGATTTGTGATTGATCCGTTGTGACTAGTTTGTGTTGTGTTCAACGCATTATTATTGTGTTTGAGACAGCAGCGAGCGAAAACTACAAGATGCCTACGTGTTTCGTACCCGGCTGTAGATCTAGATATGACCGCTGTTCTTCAGGTAGTAGACATTTTTTTTAGGCCACTAAAGACAAAATGGGAGTGTGCCATCCCTAGAACAGATAAAAAAACTAAGTCATAATTGCTATGTGTGTGATATTCATTTTTCCTCTGACCGTTTAGTGAAAGTGCATTCGTTCATAGTGGATGGCGATACAGCAGAAATTCCACGACAAAGGTGGAAATTAAAACCAGAAGCTGTTCTTCATATATTTCCTAATCTGCCCAAATACCTCTCTAAGACAGTTAAGAAGCGAAAATCTCCCATGAAAAGGCAATCCTTGCGGACAGATGATAATAAAGTAAGTACTCGTCGCAATGTATCATTAAGCTTATCAGTAGAGGATGATTTGCTTCACACTGCGGATGCTAGCAATACAATAGCATTGCTAAAGAAAAACTTAAGAATCAGAAACGCAATTAATTAGAACGCAGAGTAAACTAAAGGTCGCACAGGCTAAAATAAATTTGCTTGAAAAAGGCGTTAAAGACAACGGTCACACAGTCGAAACAGTTCGTGTCTCTTAGCAAAAATCAAAAAATTGTAATTGATACAATCTTAAAGAAATGCCAACTGAAAAGTAAGACAAGAATGAGACACAGTTCTGAGTTTATACTGGAGTATCTTCTTTTAAAAATTAAGTCCCCAAGGGGTATAGACACTGTTTGCATCACGATTTGCTACCTTTGCCTTCTGAAGATCACTTAGAAAAATTGGTGAAGGGTCTTATATGTCCTTATGCAATCAATTTACGTACCAGCAAAACTTGCTTTACTTTCGGGCGGAAACTGTGAATACAGGACTGAATCTCCTCTGACGTCTTTTGTTAATCAAATGCGAACTCTGGCAAGAGCAACCGAAAATAAAAATCTTTCGGTGAAGAAGCAAGCTGAAAATGAAATAAGGGAAAAATTTCCATTGTTGAAGATGAAATTCAAATACCGAACTGAGAAAACAACATACCGAACTTAAATGAACAAAGTGTTGGTAAATAATACTTGGCGTATCATTTGGCAGGATACATAGTGCGGTATATTTCCAAAGTGACGGATTGTAAACTGTGTACAACTTTTCTGCACGGGGAACCAACTAATGTACCTGCCCCACTTACGCTAATCCAAGCCTATGGTTCGGACGACGGCTGTAATACCTTACCTATGTATCGAAAAGTGTTTTTGATGTTCTGCTACGAGTGGAAGAAGTTGTTGCAAAAATAATTATCATGTGCTAATAGTTTATGGGGTGATATATTTTTTGAGTGTTTGGACAATTTAAATATAATTGCTGTAAAAACTACGCAATTAGGATGCTGTGAAGATCATGTGCTGCGTACGCTATCTAAACTCGTATTTCACTATCTGAAATGTCTATTTTTCTTCCGCACCAAAGAGATAAGAAAGGAATTAAGTGCCTCGAAGACAGCAAAATCATCTCGGAAATTCTCCAAACTATCCAGCTGCTGAGCTCTTCTCCAAACGTAAGTAACATGCATTTTTGTTTCTTATGTAGTTAGTTATGTAAGCAACGCGCCGTCTCAAACGTCACCACTGCCATCTAGGCGGTGGACCACGGCAACTCGGGGAGTGCGCACACTATTTCTTCTATACGCTCTGGTATTACGTTATGCAGCAGCGACTTTAAAGTTTTGTTGGAGGGATAGTAACACTGAAGACAGAGGCTACATTGCACCAGCCTAAACTAATTTTTGTTTTAAATTATATGGGGAAGAAATTTCAAACAATGGGATGCTTGTGTAAAAATAGAAGTTCTGGAAGTTACCTGTATCTGACGGACAACCTGAACTGCACCAAGAAAACTTAATCTATCGACAGGATGGAGCACCAACTCATTGTCAGTGAGAAGTTAAAAATTACCTCTATTCAACTCTGTACTGCATTGATCAGCATTCACACAGTGCCAACCTCACAGGCTGAGTTGTTATTACAGCATGCTATGATGCCAGGGGTCCTGATGTCGAATCCCGGCCTGGGTGTTCTTTGAAAGTGTCCCTTCTTCATATAAGGAGCCTGAATAGGCTTAGAAATTCATTTAATATCATTTAGTCCATTAATTTTCATCACTCATCTCATCCTCGCGATTAGTCAAACTTGGAAGCAAAGTGATGCTAAATAACAAAAATGAAATCGTAGTTTCACAGCAAATGTAATTTATATCAGTTCATACAGCCTCAGTTGTTAGGTGTCTGACTACCATGCGAGACCTGGGTTGGATCCCTGGTGGGGGAGAACTGGAATTTTTTCCACCTCCTGTTCAAGTGGCTCTGGTGTCCACCCAGCATCATATAAAGTGGAAACTGAGGGGGGGGGGGGGGTAAAGGTGGCCAGGGGCATGGTGCTGATCTCGCATCACTCCCAACTTCGGCCGTGATCAAGAAAATATTGGGCCCTAACTACACACTCCCTATAAGCCTTCATGGCATGTTGCAAAGCACAGGGGAGTACTTTACTTACACTATTAAATTATACCGTATCATGCCTAGGACCCAGGCACCATAAGTAAATAAGCTAATCATGTTATAAAAAGGGTCCCGCTGAAGCATTGGAAAAGAGCTTCCTAAAAGCTAATCACGCCAGCGACCTTCAGCGGAGTTGGAAAAAAACTGCTGACATTGCATTAGACCAGCTCAATATGAAAATCAGGAAATCAGCTTTTTTCCTTAGAATTGCCGTTGCCAAAGGACGTGATCTAGTCAACTGTCTTAACGGCAGATAGCTTAGTTGTTTTCTGTCAGATGTAGTTACAAAAGAACTCAGTTTACATTGAATTCAGTTATCACGAATTGGCAAGTTAAAGTTTATCATTTAGAATATCGGTCTACGAAAGTACAGAGTTTGGAGCCCAGAGTTGCTCCCTCGTCAGTTTTATTACAGAGTAGGGCCACATCGCAACGAGGACCAGTGGAGAAGAGTTTGCAGCAGAACTACAGGTAAACGAACATTCCTTATGTCGTTCCTCACCCTGCCTGTTCAGTCAAGTGTAGTGTTTTTAAATAGATGTCCGTGTGTTGTTATTTCACGGGGCTAGCCCCCTTGCTATTTGAGGTTGACGTAGATCTTCCAAGCTACCCCCTTTCTCTTACAACGTTCCTCTCGCTTAGCAAGTGAAAAGGCTGCCATAGCCTATGTAGGATCCCTTAAACTTAGACGATATCATAGCTATTGCTGGAAGTGGTGAAGCTATGTTAACATGCGTTAAGAAATCTGCATTGAGAAGTGCCACACGACAAAAGATGCCTGCACTGAACATCTACTACATTAGCGTAACAATCTTCCAGATTTTCTCTCTGAAACTGCATATGGTGAGCGTTAATATCTTAAATAGTTTTGATTTTATGAATTGAAACTCTGTGGAATTGAATCTCTATTTTATGTTTTTCAGGAACCAAGGTGGAAAAACTTAAAAATGGGAAAATTTTATAACATGTCATGCAGAAAAATGTAAAAATCAGGGGTTTACTGTATTTTACCATAGCTGTGTATGCAAAACTGAAAATTGTGGCTCATGTTAAGTCTTGGGTCTTGAATTCCATGAGCTATCAACCTTCAAATGACCTATTGCTTCACTTTGAAACAAATGAAGTTAGTTTTACCTCCTCCATGTACTGCACGGCACATTTTGGGAACAAAAGCAACATATAAACTGACATTTTGGTTTTAAAATTGTGAATAAAATCACAAATTGAATTTGAAAACTATACTTAATAACACAAAACAAATATTTCCTTTAGCATGTTATGTAGTTATCAGACTTAAGTTTATTCCTGTGTAAAGGAGTCAATTTTCGCAGAAATAATTAATTTTCCATGATTTTGCATAACTCTCAGGTTAATTCAGACTTAAGAAAGTATTGTGTTGGTAAACAAATTCTATATTTCATGTTTAAAAGAGTTTTTCACATTTTGCAGTTCATTTCAATGCAGAACATGATAGGAAAACATAATTCACATTTGTCAAAAACAAAATGTGCATGTGTATACAGTAGGGATGGGACCGATTAATTGGTACTCTATCGGTGTATTGGTAAAATTACCAATCCAATATATCGATAAATATCTGATAATTTAGTGCAAAATTCTGCCATTTTGTTGTAATTTTTATAATCTCCATGCCCTACTTTCTAAAAAAGTAAATGTCTGAATATGGAATTTATTTATTGAAATGAATGAACCTTTCAGGTTCTTCAAGGACCATTTCTAATTTTATATCGGTATCGGCCCATCCCTAGTATACAGTATATAAATATTTTTGAGCTGAACTGATAACCATGACTTGGTCAGTCAATAATGGGCAATAGTGTTACTGTAACAAGGAATTTAAGTTCTGATGATGCCATTTATTAACAATCCAATGTAGAAGTTAATATTTTTATAACAAGAATAACAAATGATGTAACAATGCATGTATACTACAAAAACATGAACTTTATTAACTTTCAAACCTACAAGAAAAACGTAAGTGTACAATTGAAAAGTAGATATTTATATTGTGCTCCAAACTAAAATATTCTATCATCGATGCCTTCCACACACTTCCTCTCGTTGACATGGCCAATTAACT
Source organism: Lepisma saccharinum (assembly GCF_977018435.1). NCBI lineage: Eukaryota > Metazoa > Arthropoda > Insecta > Zygentoma > Lepismatidae > Lepisma > Lepisma saccharinum. The sequence continues at coordinate 128,875,736 of NC_139231.1, read as the reverse complement.
GGATGCTATTTATCCTCACCATTGTATGTGGTTCACGATAAACTGAAAAGTGGAACAAAATGCATGAAGTGGGCACACACAATGGAAAAGTGTTTTACTAAGATGTATAAATATTAAAAAAACTAAAGTTTTCATAAATGAGGACAAAGCAAGACCTTGTTTTACTTGTATTTCTAGTAGGTATGGGACCGATTAATCGGTACTCTATCGGTATCGGCCGATATAGGCATATCAGTGTATCGGTAAAATTACCGATTATTTTACCGATCCGATATATCGAGAAATATCTTATAATTTAGTGTAAAATTCTGCCATTTTGTTGTAATTTTTATGGATAATCTCCATGCCCTTCTTTCTAAAAAAGTAAATGTCTAAATATTCAACTTCTTTTGCACTGTGGTCATCTCGAAACACACATTTATTAAGGAGATCAATTAACATTTCATGTTCATCAAGGACCATTTCTAATTTTATATCGGATCGGTAGAATATCGGTTATCGGTAAATTTTATATTGGTACTTTATCGGTATCGGCCCATCCCTAATTTCTAGCAAAATACGATTTTTACATAATACTGTATTTGGACTGCATTAGTTTTCATCATGTAAGCAAACTTGATTGATGCAGTCCAATTATTGTGTAAAAAACATGTGCAAGATAAAACACAACAAGCATTTATATGTGAACATATACAATACATACACACATGTTGTATCACGTTGGAACAAGACTCATGCCTTAAGGCTTCGCAGGAACTTTGACCAAGCTCAGGAAATGTAATTTCTGAAAAATTAAATCTACTTAGAACTCCTTCCAGAGCATTTACCTGAATTTTCGTGTGGTTTGCTTTCACTGTTGTCTAGATATTTTAAATAGTTTGTGACTATTTAAGCCTATTAGAGGAGATTCTAAGCAGTTGTAATTTCTGCAGATATCTCACTTTTTAGTCACAATTAATATAATTATACACTTGTATGCACATACTGCTTGCATTGTAAAATCCTTCTAGTTCACGTTTATCACCAGCATTTGAACACATTTGCCAGTGTGTGCCTTTTAAAGGTATTTAAATGCTTTACCAACTGTAACGTAGGAAAAGAATAATTATACAAGAGATGATAACTGAATCAGGATACTTACAATGCGTTCTCCTGAACTGCTTTCTCCTAATCATCGTGAAGTGTGTCCTTATGTGTGAAAATGTCTTTTCAACAATTGTTCCTTCAACTCTGATCATATCTCGTGATAGGATAGGTTTGCCAATCAAAGTGAAATCCGAACCTCCTGCCAGCAAAACCTGTAAAAAACCAAAGTAATTTTATAGTTTTGACACTCAAGTACAGGGTGGCTAATCACTGGTAATTCCAGGAATTTTGCTTGAATATTTCTCCGTAGACGTGAAAAAGTTGCAACTTTTATCAACTCAAATCCCATTGAATTTAAACAGTATTATAAATGCCCTGAGGCAAATTTTTCAGTTTAGCTTTTATTTTTATCAAAGAAGAAAAAGATGCATGAAAAAAACAACAGAATAATTACTTTTCAGAACAATCTATCTGACAGACAGAAGATTATTGCAAGATAACTTGCAGTTGATTAGGTAAATTCGAATTTTAAATTCTTTTACAATAGCAATTTTTCATAGATTAGTACATCCCGTAACATTTGTAACTTGTGTTTATAGATGTATTTCGTGTCTGGGTATGTGAAATGGTAAACATAAAATCTGCACCTGAAATTAAATATATATATATTGATGAAGGAATTGGGAGCATAAAAGTCGAAACATTAATTTGCCTCAAACATCGCAAGTTGAATGCTCATTCACCCCACATTCCACCGGATGCAGAGCCGAGCAACAAGAATTTTCCACTCGGCTCTGCACAGTCAGCAAGGCAACGGCCCTCGCCAGCGGTGAGTGCACCTCCACTGTAAATTTCCATCTGCATCCAGGGATACCCCAGGTGCACAGTGGAGGTGCAAAGTCCACCAACCTATGACTCAAATCCAATGTATAAAACCGCTGGAGACAGTAAATCGATCTCTCACTTCGCTCCAATATCACCACCAAACTGATTGACGAGAAGAGGACGACGGCCTGCTGAGAGATCGCGACACTACGAGGCGGCAACAAGCGAGAAGTCCACAAGCAGTCCGGATTAAGCCAACCGAAGAATCTGCAAGAATAAAACAAGTCGCCGAATTGCCTGCCGTCTCTTATCGTCATCTTCGATCTCTCCAGTGGACACCTGTCACCGTCGCCGACGCCAGAAGCCGAGGGCCAGACCAACAGCAAGGGGTGAGTAGCGTTCAACAACACAGGCTCCCAACAATCCTTCATCAGCCTCATTAAGGGTAGAGGTGGTTAGCCAAGTCAAACTTAAGACCTATTGTATTTATCTGAGCTACGTCCCGGCGTGACTCGATCCCGTACCTTACCCGATGTCACGCTACAATATATATCTATATATAAAAATCAAAGAAGGTAAAAGGAAAAACCCACCGGACAGTAGAAAGTTACTGTCCGGTGAGTGTTTCCTTTTACCTTCTTTGATTTTTACTTAGCCCTTTTGGCCCTCCTTGCTTTTATCCATTATATATACAATTTTCTACTATATATATATTTTGTAGAAAATTGATGTTTCTACCTTTATGCTACCCAATTCCTTCATTAATATATATAATGTACTGGATATAAAAAAGGAAAGTTAAAAATTGTACTTACGTATGTGAGTATAGTGCTCTTATTGTAGAACGACGTTTCAGAGATTGACTATCTCTTTCCTCAGGTTCGTATAAAAAAACAAAAACTAAGTACTTGGCATAGTACTGCGTCAGAAATGTAATATGAGGATTGTGGTTAAGGGTTGGTTAGGGTACATTTAAAATATTAAGTTTTTGCTATTACAAGTACGTAAAAACCAAGTCGTTCCCTAAAAAAACTCATGTAGTAGACCTATTCACAGGTAAAAAAGTTAATATATACAATTTTCTACTATATATATATTTTGTAGAAAATTGATGTTTCTACCTTTATGCTACCCAATTCCTTCATTAATATATATAATGTACTGGATATAAAAAAGGAAAGTTAAAAATTGTACTTACGTATGTGAGTATAGTGCTCTTATTGTAGAACGACGTTTCAGAGATTGACTATCTCTTTCCTCAGGTTCGTATAAAAAAACAAAAACTAAGTACTTGGCATAGTACTGCGTCAGAAATGTAATATGAGGATTGTGGTTAAGGGTTGGTTAGGGTACATTTAAAATATTAAGTTTTTGCTATTACAAGTACGTAAAAACCAAGTCGTTCCCTAAAAAAACTCATGTAGTAGACCTATTCACAGGTAAAAAAGTTAAAAAAGTTAAAAATCTAAAAAACCTGCATAAATCTCAATGCAACCTGCAGGTTTGGCCTTTCCTACCCACACTTTCTTGATCCGGTCGTGAGTGGGGGTGATGTGATCAGCATCACGCCTCTGACCGCCTTTACCCCCCAGGGTTTCCCCCAGGTACCCATGTCATTCGACGCTGGGTGGGTGCCGGAGCCGCTTTATATATGATCAATTTTTTTTTATCTGAAATAAAAACAAAACAGACCGCTTCTTTTCACAGCTAAGTTGCTATATTACAACAATGTAACATCGACAACATCCATTATATAACAGATTCTTTTTGTTTAAAAAATTGCTAACCATTGTTATAACTGTATCTTTAATCAAAATGAAAATAAATGTCTGATGAAGGAAGCGTGTGTTCTCCTGAAACGTCACAACGAAAAACTGTTTTCTTATGCTTGTAATAACCGTAAACTACAGGAAAATAACCCTTTATATTGTTATATATTTCTGTGTGTATGCATGTGGATTGTCAGAGGCAGTAATACGTAAAGTTGAAATAGAGAAAAGATCTGCTTGTAGCCTTGCATTTTTGGAAAGTATGCCTTCAAAACCGGGAATTATATTTGAATTTCATCATGGTCATAGAATGGCCACCCTGAAGTAGCATTCTATAGTAGCATTCTATATTTCTATTTTGGTTTTATGCTGCTTTGCTACCATCTGGATTAACACAATGATGAACATGTGAAATTATGATGAGATGCACAAAGTTGTTCAAGGTTCGAACCTGGGTCCTCTTGCTTCTTAGTCAACGTACTTACCACTCAAACATGGAGGATGACTGTTCTGTATTTTGCTTTTTTTTAAACTGAAAAGTAGTTTTTCTGATTTTAGTATTTGAATAGCATGTTCTAAAATTTACACTATGAAACCAAAAACACCATATAAAACATAGAATGGACACTGTAAATGCTTTTCCCATTACCTTTTCGAATCTAATTTTGTCACCAATTTCTGGATCCCAATAACCTTCTATCACAATCAAGTCTTCATCAGTAACCTTAAACTGCTTTCCACCTACATAGATAACCGCAAACAATCGTCCATGGCTTTTGTTGGCAATCTGCTCATTCACTTTATTGAAGATTTCTGCAACGAAAAAACATTAGTATTATTAAAAACTTAATAAGTACATGCACAAATATTGTAAACTGGTTGGCATTTGTTAAATAAACAAAATAGGCTTATAACAAGAAGGGAATTTTAATCAACAACAAGTGCTGCAAAATTTGCTTCAATACAAAAATTCCAGTGCTTTTTTTTTAATTATCCATACCATAATTAAAGTAATAATTTTCCAAAAAAGCAACACCATAAAAAACCTGATGAAATACTTGGAAATCTGATTAAAATTTCGGTAACCACCAAACGTCTCTAATTCCCTTATTTTCGTATTTTTCACATTGATACTTACATATTCTGCATTTGTAAGGATTCTTCTATTTCGCGTTTCGTTTTTTCCAGGTTCGAAAACTCCACGAACCATGCACGGATAGACCCACGAACCATTCATAAATAGCCCCACGAACCATGCACGGCAAGGTTAGGTTAGGTTCTGTTAGGTTAGGAAACATAGTTAAATTTGTTTTTCAAAATTAGAATTTTTTTTCCGGTTCAAAAACCCCACGAACCATTCATAAATAGCCCCACAAACCATTCATGGATAGCTCCATGAACCATTCACGGATAGCCCCACGAACCATTCATAAATAGCCCCAAAAACTATTCACGGATAGCCTCACGAACCATTCACGGATAGCCCCACGAACCATTCACGGATAGCTCCACGAACCATTCACGGATAGCCCCACGAACCATTCACGGATAGCCCAACGAACCATTCATAAATAGCCACATGAACCATTCACAGATAGCCCCATGAACCATTCACAGATAGCCCCACGAACCATTCATAAATAGCCACATGAACCATTCACAGATAGCCCCACGAACCATTCACGGATAGCCCAACGAACCATTCACAGATAGCCCCACGAACCATTCACAGATAGCCCCACGAACCATTCACGGATAGCCCCATGAACCATTCACGGATAGCCCCACGAACCATTCATAAATAGCTCCACGAACCATTCACGGATAGCCCCACAAACCATTCATACATAGCCCCACGAACCATTCACGGATAGCCCCACGAACCATTCTTAAATAGCCTTAGAGATACTGGGCGAAAGGGGAATTTATAACCCCCCTTCAACCTCACATTGAGCACGTCACTGATCCTGTGCACATCATGTTGTCGCAAGTTCGTAATCAGAAATGATGAACAGTAACTCACATTTATTTACGTTCTAGAACTGTTACACAGTTACAAAATCGCGTATTTGGAAACACTGACCGGTTGTTACGTCATGAAACGCTCGCAAATATTTGGTTCACGTAGTAGACGGACATCAAGGGAACAGCTTTCGTGCATCGGAGTGACATTAATGTCGAAAATTACATGATTTACCGGGAAAAAAATTTCAACGAGGTGAAAAACTTCCAAGACCTTCCTAAAGTATAAATAACCATTTCGGTAAGTACTTTCTCCTGTAAAATTGAAGAAATACGTTTTGGGGATACGAAAATTTTACCGAAATCTGTTTCAATCTAGTTAATTCATTAAAAACAAATATATATACACACCAATATTGGCTTTTCTGTCTTCTTCTTTTGTATCTGCAACAACTTCTTGAACAGCCGGTTGTGTCACTCTTGACACTGGAAAAGTTCGCAGGCTCCGAAATATGACATTTTGATTGCCTCCAAGGGAACTGAAATGTGTTGCACCATCTGAAAATATTGAGATTAAACTAAGTTCAGTAGACACAATGTTTTTTTTTTTTTAAAAAAAGAACATGGAATAGTATTTCCCCTTGAACTTGTTGCCTCAATTGAAGGTAGATGGCACTAATGTTAGTGTGTAGGTGGATAATAGTAATTACCAAAAATAAGTCAAATGGTGGTGAAAATGATGTTGACCAGTTTGCTCAGTTTGCAAGGTGCAGAATAGACCCAGGGTTTCTGTCGATCACACACTACTTCATATATAACAGTATTCAGTTTAGCAGTCAGATTCCATCTCTCCCAAAATACATTATTTATAGCTGCTTGAAACTGCATGTAAACACAATAGGTAACTGAAGAAATACTATTCTATTTATGTAAGCATTTTCATAGAAACTTATATTTCTTTGGTTTAAAAAATTGCTGTATATACATGTGGGTGATGCTAAGTCTACATAACCAAGATAATTATATTTTTGGCAGTGATTCCAAATTTATGATGATTTTTATATATGCAAGTTCCATTCAAAATAATGGAAATGCACGCGAAAGTAAGTTTGAAAACTAATTTGTGTATATTAAAGATTTAAAAAGTAATAATTTATGGGGAATTATGTCATGGAAAAAATATTGTGTGAGTGAGCATGCTCGTAAATTGCAGATCTTGCGGGTGTTCTTTTTGCATGGAAATACAAACACAACCAATCCTAACTAGCTTAGAACATATAAATAGTAACACTGCAAGCATACAAATGTCATTATAATGCTAAGAGCCCGAATCCAGCCCACTCATATGTGAATATGTAAGGGGAGAATAGAAAAATTATTGTATACAAAACTGAAGTAAATAATCAGAAAGAATGCTTATAGACTTCTATAGAATTAGTTTTGTTAAAAGAAGAAAAAAAAACTGGTGTACATTACGATAATATCGGAGTGACATAATTGGAACTTGGGAAGTATTTTCACACAAGAGTACACTGAATAGAATTCTGTTGAATAATCGTGCGAGCTGCATAGCTGAACCTGAAATTAAATATCTTGTAAATACTTGCAATACTAATGCATATTGAAGTAAAGTCGACAAATGGTTGCTTGGTGTAAAATACATGTGGGGCAGAAAAATTGTTCTGTAAGGAAGACTGTAAATAATCATTACAGCTCTTGTAAGTGCATTTAGATTTGTAACTGTTTCATAGGCAGCAGAGTATGTGTATTTATAATGAACAGAATAGCATCCAATAATGGGAAGCTGGGATTCATTGTGTACATTCGATCTCGAGACAGATATTTTTCGCTGGAAAAAATGCAAGGAGTTTCTGAAATAGATAAAGTTATTAAACGATATAATTAATGTAGGCGACCCAAGTTAATGACAAAAACTTACTTCTTCGTGAACAAGTGGAGGAGTGTCTGTGTCCCTTGTGCTTTGCTATTGAAGCAAATTCTGGTTTAAGTATAAGTCCGATTTTATTTATGGCATTTCGAACTACTGTTCTAAACATGACACCACTGAACTTAAACCACTTATTCTATAATGAACACTTGTATGAAAACAATACAAAACTTCGTGAGATTCTTTGGAGGACTCTGTACAAAATTTTACATATAGCTACAGCTGAAACAAGGCAGCTGAGATTTGATTTCAGCCCAGGTCCTGCTCGCTTATTTGTTTTTCTTAATAGTCTGTGAGATCGCAAATAATTCTTATTGTATACAACATAAAATGCTTGTATGCTCGACCTTGCTGTTCACTTATGCAAAATGTACGTATAAAAACTTGCCAGCCTTCAGATCAATTTTCCACTTCAGACTAGTATTCAAATTATAATTAATCGTTTTTCATTTTCCAATGGCAATGAATAGAATACTGAAAATGAATGACCCATGAGAAAATGTGTGCACACGAATTGGCAACAGTGTCGTGATTTGCTCGACGGCGGGAGATTATGCTGTCTGGTTAAATTTATAGAAGTATGTTTTAATTAAAACTAATTATTCGCATCTAGCTAATGATAATGTATGAGTAAATACAACATAGAAAAGTTTACGAAGTAGTTGTCCAGTTTTTGTAATTTGATTTGTCCGTCAAACAACACAAAACGTTTTGTAATACTTGGATTCGGACTTAATTGGTATTAATATTATTACCTTTATGTATTTAAATATTTATTACTGAGGTATTTGCTAAGTTAAATTGCTTCAATTGTCCTCAATGGTAACAGTTCGTTATATCGGAGTCACATTTCTTCATTTTACAGAAGAAACTACTTACGGAAATGAGGTTCTCCAAGCTTTCCAACGTTCGTCGAGGTATTTTCTTTCATCGTGGAATATATTTGACCGGGAAATCATGTATTTTTCAAGAGAAATATCTCACCCACGCACAATTGCCATTGCTTTGGCTACGTGAACTGCATGCTGCGTACGTTTGATGGCGTAAGCTCCTGTCAGTGTTTCCAACCCCTTTTTTCACTATGCTTGCCAAACCTAACCTAAGCTTATCGGAAATGGTTCGTGGGGCTATCCGTCAGCTACCCGTGCATAATGTAAAATTTTCACAAGTGATGAACACGATACTGGGCAAGGTATTTTTCGGTGAAGAAGGTTGGAAACACTGCATTCCCACAACGTGAGTCAAAATGGGTATAATTTAACAATACAGGGAATTTCTCCAATTTGTTTGAATTTTCGGTTACTTACTAATTTGGGTAAATTTCTCGTATCGGACAAACGGCTGAAATTTGCTAGTTCATTTAATTTGAATATTCGTACTTACGTATTCTGCATTGAGAAACATTGCCGAAGGTGGCATTTCGCTTATTTCACGGAAATAAGCTCTATTTGCGACATATCGAGTAAGTTTTCTTCGTTTCTTTTTGCCTTCGGTAACACGCAAAATGGCGGTCACAGTTTCACTACCGGACTCTGCATGCAGTGTTTCCACCCCACAGCACCCAAAAATACCTACGTAGCCCCACAAACCATTGATGCATAGCCCCACGAACCATTCATACATAGCCCCACGAACCATTTCCGGTAAGGTTAGGTTAGGTAGGGTCACTATAGGTTACAATAGTGAAAAATTGGTTTCGAAAAAATATACGTAGCCCCACACACCATTCTTGCATAGCCCCACGAACCATTGACACATAGCCCCACGAACCATTGACACATAGCCCCACGAACCATTGACACATAGCCCCACAAACCATTGACACATAGCCCCACAAACCATTGACACATAGCCCCACAAACCATTTGCGGAAACATACCTTCTTCAGTTACAAAAACACGTGTTTGGAAACACTGACCGGGATTACGTCATCACACACAGGCTACATCCACCTGGAAGTAAATGGATGCAAGAGCTTTCGTGCATCGGTCAGACATTTATATCGAAAAATAGATGATTTACCGGCAAAATTCAATGAACGATGCGAGAAAACCCTTCACCGAACTTCCACAAGTCTAAAGAAACTGCATTCGGTAAGTACTTTCTCCTGTAAATTTGAAGAAATCCGTTTGTCCGATACGAGAAATTTACCCTAATTTGGGTCTCCTAATCACGAATCTGCACTTAAAATTTGGCGCTTATTGTGGGGCAGGTGAATCCGGCCACTTTCTAACATGCCCTTAACAGGGAGTCTATAGATATAGGCGGGAAGCCGGAGCGGAGCGGAGCGGAGGCGGGGCCGCGATAGCGGTTGGGGGCGGTAGGTCGATTACCCCAGGGGCGGAGCCCGGAACCGGCGGGAAATTCGGAAATCGAGGGTGTGGAAATAAGAACTTAATTTCGATTATTTTGCTATTTCCACGTGTGAGCGCCAAATTTTGACTGCAGATTCGTGATTAGGGGGCCAAAATTAGTGAGTATGCCGAATTTCAAACAAAATGGAGAAATTCCCTGTATTGTAAAATCGCTCCTCAAAATGTGCCCGCCATATTGTGTGGTACAGAGCGAAGAAAGGAAGGTAAATATGCGATAACGCCCGGACACCTTTAACTAATTTATTTCCTTAATTTTACCACTGGTACTTACCTCTTCTGCATTGCGGAACATTCTTTAAGGTGAAGTTATGCCTTTTTTCATAAAATAGTGTCAACTTTTCATATTACGAGTGATTATTTGTCTTCCTTGTTCCGCTTGGGTAACAGACAATATGGCATGCACTCGTCATGGATCATCGCGCCGTGCTTGTGTTTTGTCGTTTTGGAGTGGGTATGCAGTGTTTCAACCTTCTTAACCGAAAAATACCTTCTTTCGTGTCCATTATGTCATCACAAACCACTGACGGATAGCCTCAATAAACCATTCACGATAGCCCCAAAAACCATTCACGATAGCCCCAAAAACCATTTCTGGCAAGGTTAGATTAGGTAAGCATAGTTAAAAAAAAGAAAACAAAATTCTCGTAAAAAAATGCATGTTTGGAAACACTGACGAGACCGTGTGACTTTCGACGCTCTTGCCATCTGCACGCACACAATGGAAACCATGGCATAATATGGCAGGCAATGCAAGTTTCTTACGTAAAAAGTGATTCATTCTTGTTCGGTAGCATTCAAATACGAAGTTTTTAGTTTCCCGTGAAAGAAAATACCTCCAAGAACGTCCAGAATGCTAAAGAAACTCATTTCAGTAAGTACTTTCTCCTGTAAATTTGAAGAAATACGTCCGGGCGATATCGCATATTTACCAAAAGGAATAAAACAAATCACTCTGTATGTGAAAGATTGTGTTTGTTTTCGTGTAAAAGGCATAATGGCACCTTGAACTATGTTCCGCAATATACAATTGGTAAGTACGAACCATGCGAAACACAAAATATCCGATTTTAATGTGTCTCCCATATAACGAACTGTTACCGCTTCAATTTTATATGTAAAGTTTTTACATATAGTGTGCCAAAGCCGAGGAAAATTTTCTTGTCCGAGGTCAGGCAATTTATTTCTGCTTATGGGCTATTGAAATCATTATGATAAACTTAATGGCGGCCTTCAGTATATTTTGGCACTCACTTGGATTTATTCACACTCATTTCAAAACTTTCTCTGTAAAAAGAAAGAGAGGTGATTTGATTTGTTATACCAGGCCCAGAAATTCAAAATGTGCTTTCCTGACGAACAATTGATTGATAAACTACGATTTGTATTTTAAGGGTGCTACTACTGTCACCAGGTTGTGAGATTAACAGATTGAGCTGTTTTCACCATTTTTTTTATTAATTACTTTTGCTGTTATATTTCACAAATTGTCAGTGTTATGTAAGTTGTAACTTACACTAACCATAAAACACCTAAGTTTGCAGCCCCACCAACCTCGGAATAGGAGTTCCTGTATTCCAGCAATTTCATCTAATCATCATGTTCACCATTGTGGTTAACCTATAGAAAAAGAAAAATGACTTAATAAAGAGTAAAATATGAACAACTTGAAAAGTAATAACCATTTCTTTGTAAAAAGATGTTCTGTTATAGATAGCCACCATTTTTGGAGGTAACATAAATCTAGGATTTTGGATATAAAATTAATTTATAAAGTTGTCATGAACTAGGGCTGAAAATGAAAACACAACTTGTTTGAAAACATGAGAATGTCCCCAAGATTCATTCTTACAATATTCTTACATTGGCATGCTTCAAGAAGGAAGAGGAATAGAGTGATCAGTAAAGAAAATAATTGATGTTATATAAATTTAATTTCTTCTTTCTAGGTACGACTGCAAACCTAATAAATGGCAACTGCACAGCTTTCAAGATCGAAGCAAGGGCAAAAAACTTCTTCGGTATGTGCTAATAATGTGCTTTAAAACTACATAATTTATATGTTCTAACATATAAAGTTGTTAGCGATGAATAGGATTGGAATGCAGGTATTTTTTACAAATTGCGTATTAAATGTCTGAAGTGATTACTTCAATTACTTTTTTGACTTTTTGTTCTAGCTATATAGGAATATAATAGAGCGATATTTTTACGATACAAAGGAAAACAAACCAGTTGGTATATTCGGCTGGCCTTAAACAACAAGTGCATATAATTTGTCAGCATGCAATTGACTTCAGACATGCACTTCTCCAAAGTGGCATAAACAGATTCTCTGAATGGGTAAGTGATGGAAACTGTTTATAAACCCTTCTAAATGATTTTATTTTCCTGTAGTTTACGGTTATTACAAGCATAAGAAAACAGTTTTTCTTTGTGACGTTTCAGGAGAACACACGCTCCTTTCATCAGACATTTATTTTCATTTTGATTAAAGATACAGTTATAACAATGGTTAGTAATTTTTTAAACAAAAATAATCTGTTATATAATGGATGTTGTCAATGTTACATTGTTGTAATATAGCAACTTAACTGTGAAAAAAGCAGTCTGTTTTATTTTTATTTCAGATTTTTTTTTTATTATTTTTTTTTTTGTCACAAAGAAAAACTGTTTTCTTATGCTTGTAATAACCGTAAACTACAGGAAAATAATTCTATAATGCAAGCAATGCGTACATACAAGAAAAACCCTTCTAAATGCTCTTACATAACAATTTAATTGAAACAGAACGTACTTAAAGGTAATTACACGATAACCGACCTCCCTCTAACAAAGGAAGCACAACACCGAGATCTAGATATCCTCATACATTCAAAACTAACTTTTGATAATGCCAATTGGCCATCACAAAAAACTCAATGCGTATGCTAGGCCTACTGTACAGGTTCACTGAAATCAATAACCTGAAAGCACTTTCCATTTACTTCAAAAACATTTGTGTCGCCCATTCTAGAATACTGTTCACCCATTTGGAACATGGCATCCCTTTCTAATACCTCCAAGATAGACAGTGTTCTCAGCCTTTTCCTCTCCATCATTCGATATAGAGTTCAGAGACACCTGCCTAAGAGAGATCTGCTTAAAAACTTACTCATTAATGCTCTATAAACTCGTAGTTACGTTTTAGCTACACAGGATCATTAATAGAAACTTAAGATGCAGCATCCCACTCCACGAACTCTCCCACAGAGTGCCAAGACATACAACATGGAGCAAAGAAACTTTCCAAACTACAACTCCCAGACTCTCCCTCATACAACGTTAATTTTTTCATAGGCTACTGAGTCAGTTCAACATCATCTCAAACCAAGTAGATATATTTAGTTCATTTTTGTCTTTTATCACCAACATAGAAAAAATTGTACATTAAGTAATGCTTTTGTGAAACTGATTTGTTTACTTTGGTACTGTTTTGGCTTGTTTATTTTATTTTATCCTATTTTTTGTGTTTTATAACCTTAGTCTATTGTTTTACTGTTGTTTCTTTCCAGTTTAAAATGGCTTCTGCTGTACTGGAAATTTCAATAACGTCAATAAATAAAAGAACTTGGCAAAGATTACACAAATACAATCTTGTATACAAAATAGATCGCCCTTGGCACTAAATATCCCTGAGGTGGCTGTTTTTACATTTTTCTCCTTTTCTGGAACTTTGCATGTGTTAATAGCACAGTTAATCAGGAAGATACACATTGAAGGCAACATTGTGTATGGTATAATTTCTTATGCTTTTTTCTTTTGCAGTGGAGTTCCATGTTTCCGAATGCACAGTCAACTGAGCAACAGTCTGCTTTGTTTTTGAAAAAGCTCATTGCCGTTGCCATCTCTAACATTACATACCTTCGAGCTATATTCCCTGAAAATGCATTTGCTGATAGAAGTCTTGAAGGAATCCACTTGAAGATACTGAGGGATGATGGTAGTTGCCCAGCTGCATCAGAGCTTATCAAATGGATCAAATCTTCATTTGAAGCTTTCGACAAGAAATATGTATGTATTTTGATATCATTCAGTATTATTTAAATATTTTTATTATTATTAATATTAACACTTTAACTGTCACGTGTATCAATTTGATACACAGGGCATCTTCTGTCACGGGCCATGTGCATCAGATTCATGCACAACTTGCAGGCAGCATGTAAGTTCTTATATGCAGCTTGTTTAAAAACAGATGTGTGTATGAAAGTATTTTGTTACTACAGGGTGTGTACAATTGTTATACACATGGCCTAGGGGGAAAATAAAATAAGAAGGATATGCAAGATTCGACATAGCAGTTAAAGTATTAATTGAGTTCGAATTAATTGTTATTTATAATTGTTATGCATGTATTCATAAACTTCCACCTGCTCAAGCAGCTCCGGCATCCGCCCAGCATTATGTAAAGTGACTACCTGGAGGGTAAAGGTGGCTGGGGGTGTGGTGCTGATCGCATAACCACCTCGTTTGGCAGGGATCAAGAAAATGTGGGACCCTAACTCCACACCCCCTATACGCGTTCATGGTGTGGCAGAGGGGAGCACTTTTACTTTTTACTTTGTATTCATAAACTTTTTTATGTAACTGGTTAAAGTTCAGTGGCTTATAATTAGAGACCAGATTTTAAAGGGAAGTCCTTTTTTATTTTTCAACACTGATCATGGAATAAATAACAGTGTTGAGAATTATCTTCCACCAACAAGATTACATGCTTGTAACTTCCCTTTTTAAGCCTACATTCCTTTTTTCACCCTTTTTAAAATACATCTTGCTTGGTCCCCTTATTGACAAGATATCAAATATTTTGTATTACTGTTTTTTCCCTGACCAAAACATTCAACAATTGTCTATTTGGTGCAGTTTCGAGGATCTACCTTACCTTCCCTCCATGAGTGTTGGGAGTACCTTGCAGCGATTGTTGAAACAACACATTGTAAACAGCATACCTGTTGAGTTGAAAGTGTACGTGTACTTATCTGCTAGATTTAGACTTCTATTGTAAAGTTTTTAGAATAGTTTTAACTTTTCCACATGACAGTATTGAGTGTGAGTGAAATCCTACAAGTGGAAGCAAGCTATGGAATGTGCATGGGCATCTGGAATGGGGAGTAAGGGGAGGGCCATCCCCACTCCGAATATGAAGGTCAACCAAAAATTATGTATTTTTCACATATAATTTCATTTCAACCACAATGATATGTATTAATTATTGCATGAATATGATAAATTCAAATTTAAGCAATGTTTTTTGAGTGAACAACACTATTGGGGAAAATGTGCCTTGTTTGCCTCCCCCCCTGAAAAAAATACTGCGGACGTCTATGGGAATGTGGTAAGCTGTTTCAAGGAAGATTTTATCGAAACGGACAGTAAGATTATTCACTGTACTGTACCTTCAAAGAAAGGAAATGAAAGAGTACTGTAGTTTATTTTTGCACTCCACTAAAAATATTATTTTAAATGAAAACACAATATATACCATTCATACATAAAATTTCGTATTAATTGTGTCTTCATTTAAAATAATATTTTTAGTGGAGTGCAAAAAAATATAGTTCTTTTTTTCCCATTTTTACAGGAAAATTTTCCCCTTTAAATTCAGGTCTATACCTATAATTCATAATATAGAGACTGAATTGCATCTGACTTGTAGCATACAAGAGGTCAGGCAAAGCATTTTCAAAATAAAATTTGGCTATGGATATTTTTAAAGCTTTGAAATGCTGAATTAATAATTCCAAAGATATTTGCTTCATAAGTCATTTGCTTGCAAATTTCAGCTGTCTTAAGTCTTTTTTTTTTGTGTTAGAGATATCCTTTAAACATACAAGAATGAAAAGAAAGTTCATAAATACTAAGGCAACCAAACATGACTAACTCAATTCAGTAATTGTAAGTTGGCCCCTGGATTTTTTCCCACTATTGCTTTTCAATTTTTTTTATTTTAGAGGCTTGTTCTGCATCTATATTTAGGTAATGTAAAGGTAAAGTTTCCCGTGCATATAGCACCTTACCATGAAGGCACATTTATGGGCTGTAGGGGGGTAGGCCCCACACATTCTCGATCTTGGCCATTTTGGAGGTGATGTGATCAGCATCATGCTCCGACCACTTTTATCCCCAGGTACCCATTTATTTGTAGTTGGGTGAGCTCCAGAGCCACTTTAAGCATAACAAGGCCGGAGAAATTTGATCATAGATTAACCACCCCAGGAATCGGGAAAAATATAAACTTTGCATTTTTGTTGATCTCACCCCCACATTTCGTGCCAATATATATGAAAGTAATTTGTGTAAATTTTTGGTAAAAATGGTTTAGAGGTCATGCAGATGCATTAAAATTTCGTACTATGTACGAAAATGGGTAGGGATGCGTAATTGATAATACAGTTACTTTATATCTTTTTCATATCCGTAAAACACAAAATGTTTATATTCTTATATTTCTACATTATTTTTATTCTTCTTTGTCTATTTGTGTATATTTACATATTTATATTTTCTAAATGCTTGGATAATGACCACATCACACACTGCGGTGTTATTCACAAGTCTCAGTTTCTTTTCCAGATACATTTTGCATCAATTTTCCGTATCTGTGCACTATCAAGAGGGCCTTAGTCTTAAGTTAAAAGTTGTTTGTAAGTGGCGAGCTTGGAGTGGATAGCTTACCTTTGCCTTCTTATGGATGAGTGACTTAAGTGTAAAATCCTCAACACTTAGCAGCTACTACCAAGGTTGCCTTTCTGTCATTTATATTGGCCATATATAGAGTTTTGGTGTGATAACCACAGGCGTAATTGTACTTGTGCTATTTTTTGCCTTTTCTGTGTCTTGCCTATTTCAGAAGAGCCTTGGTAATGAACATAATCTTCACTATCTCTAGTATCTTCATCCATTTCGTGGCTGGTTACATTGACTACAAGGCGATACTCAGGCTCTGAGACAGTCAGAAAAAGCGGGAGAATCTTATTTCCTTAACTGACCGACACTGTTTAACTTGTAAAGATGTTAAACTTTTGACAAGTATTAATACAAGGATAGTGGAATTGTATTCCAACTTGCAATAGAAATTTGATGGGGTTGCGTGACCCCTAAATATTATTCGATTGATCTGAAATTTTAAATAAATATTGTTTATGTATATTGTCAAAAAAATGGGAGGGTGAGAAGAAAGAAATTCGATTTTTTTTAAGCACCCTAATGAGTCAGAAATTCATTTTTTCTCTCTATCCTCTAAAATAGGATGACAATCCAATATGAACCTGTAACTAGAAAATAAGACATTAATTTTTTATAGAGGCCAACAGAATGCCTTTTATTTTTTTTATGGCCAATTTATACTACACAGGTATGGATATTCTATCACCCCCCCCCTTAATATGTGTGTGTGACACAATTAAAAATATGAATGTATGAAGTGCTTATACTTCCTGAATGTGCAGAGGCAAGACAAGCCTCTAGAAATGTAGAAAATTAAAAACTACAGTACAGACAGTTTCATGTTTGTCTCACATAATTACAGTGGAACCTCGATTTTAGGGACAGCTGAGAAAACTTAAAATGCGGGAAAATGTAAATTCGAGGAAAATTTCTTAACATTTTGTTATGTTGGGACCATCAAGCTTGACTGTATAATGCGGGAAAATGTAAAATCGGGGTTTCACTGTATGTGTTAATTGTGGTGTAAGTGCATACTTGTATTGTTCACGTTCACTAATTCTTTAATATCTCTCTCTGTTCAGTTGAGGCAGCTGATCATGGGTATTTACACAGACCCTAGCAACCCTAATAAGGTTTTGGAAAGCTACACCTTCCATTTCTCTTACAAAAATAATGAACTGACCCAGTTCTCTTTGCAACAAAAAGAAGGAGAAAATGTAAGGTAAGCGTTCATAAAATCTTGGATCTTTCTTGTATGTCTCCGGCAACAATAACAATATTAAAAACCTATTCTGCATATGAATCGTGAATCGTACATGGGAATATGATCACTTTTGGTGAAAATTGGGATTATGATACTATGCTATTATAGAAATGAAGTACTACATTCTAACAGGTTAATTCTTTGGAAAACGTCCATCTAAATGTCCTTTGGTAACAAAAATGCCCTAGTTTATAATGTACATGGGTATTCCCAAGTCTAGATTTTGATCTTGGAAGGTATAGAGAGAATCTTCTTGCTTGAACTAATTTGAGGCCTTAACGTTTTAGTATGTCAAAACATTATAAAATTGCCTGGAAAGTTATTTGAAAATACCTGGAATGATCAGACAATTTGGTTTCACAAAGTGAGTGGGACATATACAGTAGAACATTTATTCAAAATTTTGCATTTACCCCATTTTAAATTATTTCATTTTGGTCTCATGAAAAACGAAAAATCAGGCTTCCACTGGATAATGAAACCTTTCTCAACTGATATATTTTTTTATAGTTTTAATAGAGCATCATCATGAACATTTTTTCTGCTTGGAATTTGAAACCAGCCAGTGGTATGCTTTGGAACCTGTAATATGTTTTGGAATTTGCACATATATTTTGGAAGCTTTAATATGTTTTGAAAGCTGTCTGTTACTTATCATTATGAAGAATTAAAATGCCATGTCAAGTAAGACTAGATTTTGATTTCATGAGACCAATATGTGAGAATGTGGTAATGGAAACTAGTTTAATTTTCAGTTGTTTATAAAACCTGTTAAACTCAAAAGTGGAAGTTCTCATTTTCAGAGAATGTAGTACTGTATGGTACTGATCCACACTAAAAAAATCAAAATTTTTGGGATTGGCATTTTCAAATAAAATAATTCAAAAGGCTATAGCAAGAGAACTTGGACACACATTTCCAAACGGAGGTTATCATTTTAATCAGAAACTTATATCTTTCAAATACAAAAAACTGCAACAAAATATCTTGAACCGTTCCAGAGATAGAGCATTTTAATATTTTGCCAAAAATGATGCCCGAGGTGCCATCTTTGGCGACCTGTATCTCGGGCTAGGAATTTTTGTGGACAAAACAAAAACAATATGGGTTTCTTACTTTGTCCTGAATTTTAACATATGTTTAATTGAATAACATCTGAGACTATGAAGGTAACCTCCCTGCCTGAATTGATATGGACTATGCCATGTATATAAACGAGATTGTGAGTTGACTGCTACTCAGTTCACCCCACAATTGAAGTTTGTAGCAAATAAATAAATTTTTCATATGTTCCTCTAGTGCATCTGATTAACCATGTAAAGTGGTTGGCTTTTAGACTTGTAGTTCCTGGGTTCAAATTCCATCCTATGGAGGCAGTTTGTTTGGTTTAAATTGCAATTTAAGTGTAGATTTAAATCATGTCTTTTCTTAAAATAATCAGGGTTTTAAATTACTCAGAGAAATAATTTATAAAATAAAGGACACATGTAATTTATACATGTAAATTACATGTGATACCAGAATCACTTGTGATGCAAGTACACTAATCTCCTAATCAATGGTGTTTATTAGGCTGTTGGATACTTTTCTTCTTCAAAGGAAAAGCATGGGAGCAAAATATATGTACTGATGGGATGAAGCAAATACAAAAGGAAATTGCAATGTGTAAACTAAACAAACTTTTTGTTGTTTTAAAACTCAATACCTTTCATAGATTATTTTCCTGTAGTTTACAGTTATTACAAGCATAAGAAAACAGTTTTTCGTTGTGACGTTTCAGGAGAACACACGCTCCCTTCATCAGACATTTATTTTCATTTTGACTAAAGATACTGTGATAACAATGGTTAGCAATTTTTTAAACAAAAATAATCCCTTATATAATGGTTGTTGTCAATGTTACATTGTTGTAATATAGCACCTTAACTAAAAAGAAGCAGTCTGTTTTATTTTTATTTCAGATATTTTTTTTTTCTTTTTCACAAATGGAGTAAGCCACCATCCTTAAAATTTAATGTAACAGAAAACATCAAGAGAATTTGTGAAAACAATGATGACTTTGAATTACCTGATGATATTTAGGATTCATAATTTTAAATATAAAAATAATGAGATAATTATTTTTTATCTGAAATAAAAATAGAACGGACTGCTTCTTTTCACAGTTAAGTTGCTATATTACAACAATGTAAAAAAAACTGTTTTCTTATGTTTGTAATAACCGTAAACTACAGGAAAATAATTCTACAATGCAAGCAATGCGTACATACAAGAAAAACTATTTCATAGGCAAAAAGAGCAAATATTTTGTTTAGAATAATATACAAAATACTAATCAAGTTAAACTGTAAATATGTTGGCATCATTAAGCTCTTAATGAACATGGCAACTAATAATATTTTGCTAACTTTCATTAAAACTAGTGCCAAAATCCAGCTACAAAGACTATAATAATATTTTAAGATACAATTGAATAGTACATTCAAAATGCTTAATTTTTACTTGAAGAAAAGTTACTGAAATTATCACATTTTTTCATTAAAACACTTAACAAACTTTTCCGAAGTGTGTGTATATATATATATACACAGTATCAAAAACAGAAAGAAAAACACCTTTTATATAATAAAAAAAATAAACATAACTATATGTACTGTGCCAAAAACATACAAGCAAATTTATGCATTTTTTAAAACCACTGTGATCTAAATATGGAGAAAATAGTACTTTCTCATTGTATCCATGAAACTGTTTTTTTATTCTTTGTTCTATTAATTTCAGAGGCCACTGCCATCATCCTCGTACAAGTTCCAACGAGGATGGTGGCAGTGGCTTCTGAAATTAATAGAACAAAGAAGAAAAAAACAGTTTCGCAGATACAGTGAATACTATTTTCTCCATATTTATCTACTACTGCATCTCTCTTCTCCAAATTTTGAACACTGTGGTTTAAATTTCAAAATTTTGAAATTTGATATGATTTTTTAAATAAGGATGATGATTTTTTATCCACCCTGTGGGTGGATACTTCATAATTTACGTATCATCACTCATCTTCATTGTCACAGTTAGCTAAAAGTGGTAGAAAAGAGATGCTAAATGATAAAATTCAAATATACGAGGGGTGTTCCATAAGTAGCCTAGAAGGGAATAGTATGGGATGACAATAGCAACTTATTTTTCTACGTAGTCTCCCTGCAGGTCCACACACTTTTGCCAACGCTTATGCAGTGCTTTTATCCCGGTCTCATAAAAGCTTTCCTCAAGGCTTGCAAAATAGTCACCCTCAGCACTGATGACGTCATCATCACACTGATAATGCACACTGCCCAAAGCTTTTTTTCAGGTTAAGGCAGAGATGAAAGTCTGATGGAGCAAGATCGGGTGAATAAGGGGATGTTTCAAGAATTGAACCTACGATCACGGATGGTTGCCATCGCAACAAGCTCAAGATTTCGTTCTGAGATCATGCGTCTTGTTAAGTTTTGTTCACTTGTCAGAAGTTTTGGAACTCGACGCACAGAAACCCTTTTCGTCCCCAACTGGTCATGCACATGCGCTCCTTGACACCTTCAGTTCCTCTGCAATATATTGCACAGTTATATGTCTGACTGGAAGGATAATCTTGTGCACTTTCTCTACATTTCTCTACCATCTCCACTGGCCTGCCTGGGCAACAGTCTTCTTCCACACTCACTCTCCCCTGCTTAAATTCAGCTACCCATCTCTTCACTGTGGCAGAGGATGGAGCATCCTCTCCTAATGTTGTCACCATATCCTCATGGATTTCCTTGGGACTCAACCTCTTTTTCAACAGATACTTGATCACTGCTCGTATCTCTTCTCTCTTCATTTTTCTGACGTTACGCACTTAGCACACTTCTAGCTCCTGCTGAAAAGAATAGGATGGTTAGAACTGGACCTGCTTTGCATATACACTTACAAATAATTGCTATTTCAAATCCCCAAATTATTTTCAAATTGAACTATGGGAACCCTATGAGGGACACCTCTCGTGGTTCCTGTAGTGTAATGCTTTACATGTTGCTACTTTCTTATGAAAGACTTTCTTATAATGTTAATATCTTAATTTCAGAGATCTTGTAAAAAATCAAAACGTTACCTCAGAACAAATTCAGAAGGCTACAATCATTCTTCTTCGATCAAGCATTCTGCTCACTCAGTCTCTCAGACCTTTACCAGATGACATCATGATTACAATGAAACTTCTTTACTATGATGAAGGTAAGGTGATATTAATTTTGTTTGCTAATATTTACTATTTGAGCTGGGTAGGTCTCCTCAATGACATAGCGGTAATACCATCACCTTGTAATCAAGGAATCCCAGGTTCGGTACCCGGTGGAGGCACTTAGTGGTCTAGATTGGGCCCAATCCCAATAACCTACCTGTGCATAAAGTTGACTTGAAACAGAAACTCAGACCAACCAGGCAGACTTTAGGTCACTACCGTACAAGGTCCCGATCGTTTGAATTAAGAGATCGTAGGTAGGCTATGTGAAGCCTGATATTCGAAGTTATTTGGCTGCGAGAGGTGTATCGTAAGAGGGGGTATAACTCTGGAAAGCTACGTCTACACTTAACCAAGCAAGGGGGCTAGCCCCGTGAAATAAGAACTACACTCACGATTAACTTTAAACACTACAATTGACTGGTCTGGCAAGGGTGTGAGAAAATGAAAGACAAGGATAGAGGAACGTTTGTTACCTGTAGATCTCGAAGTGACGATACTCGCTGGTTCGTTGATGAAACTCTCCTGAAATAAAACTCCTTTCCGATAGCGTACTACTCCTCGTTGTAACTCCTTTTGTAACGTTCGGTAACAACTATTCACGCCATAACTTTCTTATTTCAACAACTTGTATAATTCCGAGGCACCGACTGTGCACGCGATAGATTTCAGATACCGACTGGGGTGAGAAATATTCTCTCAAGCTATTTAAATGAAATTCGAACTTCGGCCGTTCTCAATAACGGTGCTTTCAGCGTAAAGCTGTGTTTGCAGTATCTTTCCTGCGATTCCGGAAGAATTCGTATCAGCGGATTTTTACATCCGCTGAAGATCGCAGGTGGCGTTTGCTTGAAAGAAGCTCTTTCCAGCTTCTTTCATACTCGGGCCCTTTTTATGAATTGATTAGACTATCGGACTATGGCGCCCGGGGTCCCGGATTCGAGTCATGCCTTTGGCATGATACGCTACATACTTCACTTTTGTTTTGCTTAGTTTTACAGGAATTTGATAATATATAGTAGAAGTGTCTTATGTGTGTGGCACTTTCTTCATTTCCTATCATTATAATTAATTTGGGGTTTTCTAGTTTCCTTCTTTTCCCATTCTTTATGCGAGCATAAGTTACTTCATCTAACTAGCATTGCTGAATCCATAATTTGTCCCCTTTTGTTTATTTAGATGAGACAAGTAACAGTACAGTAATAGTTTAAGTATATGGTCATATTGTATTTGAGAAACTTGGCCCAATTTCATTGTTATTAAGACAGTTTATGATTTAATTTGAAATAGAATGTAGTCTAAAACCCTTAAGGTAACATCTAAATTAAACTCTCCTTTGGTTGGAAAAGCTATTTCATTTCCTACTTAATATACTTTACATATTTACGTACACAATACATATTCTATTTGAATTGTTCATTGTTTGGAAAATGTAAAATGGACTAACCTACAAGTGTTTGTTTTCAATGCTCATTAAATAGTTACTTTAATTGTGTTAAGCTCTTCAAGTTGTTAATTATTTGACTCATACTCTGCCACTAGGAGAAGAGGTACTCTGCCAAATCATAATGCATATAAGACTAGGAGAAGGGCCGGTGGTTGGAGGGAAGAGGAGAGTCGATTTTATGTTTTTCAGGGAACTAAGCTGTAAAAACTTAAAATGCAGGAAAATGTGAAATGAAGAAAAATTTTATAACATTTTGGTATGTTGGGACCATCAAGGTCAAATGCATAATGCGGGAAATGTAAAATCGGGGTTCCCACTGTAATACCTCATGCTAATACAAACTTGGATTCACGAAAATGTGTGTCAGGTGTAATTGTTGCTTTCATTAACTTGAAGTTCATGATACTTTTTTTTCACCTTGTATAATTTATTAAGAACATACCAAACTGCTCCCATTCCAGGCTTTAATGCATTTTATGATTATTTACAGTTACCCCTCCAGATTACGAACCTCCTTGTTTCAAACCAGCAGACAGTACCAGTTTTGACTTTGCAGTCCAGCCTTTGTCATTGAATCTTGGTGATGTTCGAACACCATGGCATTCACTGAGAGTTCTGAGTAAAATTGATCGCGGAGATTGTGAAGTTGAGGATGCACCTGAGGACCACCAAGAGCCAACCTCAGAAATTGAGAAAATGGTAAATTATTTTGTTTGTTTTTCTTATCCTCTTCCCACTTGTTTTTGTTGGTTCTTGCATTCATAACAAAAACTGCAAGGATTGGATTGATTTATCATCATCATCATAAAAAATGCATTTGCAGTGGCTGAACTTCCTTGTCCACTCAGCATTTTGAGGTAATTTACATGCACTCTCTCAAGAGATTTCAAAACAGTGAAATTGTTTCAAAGGATTTTTGTAGAAATGTTGAGAAAATAAAAAAGTTTACGTGATAGAGGTCGGAACTCAAGAAAACTGCGTAAAACCTATATAATTTAAATTTGCTTCTTGCACAAATATGTAATTCCATTTGACTTTTGTGAAAAAAAAACTTTATTTACATATCAATTTCGGTGACTCACTGTCAGGCTGTCAGTTGACATTCTAATAAATTTTTATAATGATCAGAGTATGTGACCAATTTTGTCCTTGATTTTTCTTTAAAATTGGTTACCACAGTAGGTGTGTTGCTAAGGATGTCATACATAAACACATCAAGTTTAGTTGTAACACTTGTTTAAAATCTTGATATTGTTGAGAGAGAAAGTTACACAAGTACACAAGGTGAACAAAGTAATATGTCTGCAAAAATCACATGTAATTTGTGTGTGTATGAGGGAGAGAGAGAGAGAGAGAATATGAAAATGCAACTGTGTTTATGTTATGAATAAAATACTTAGATTTTATTTACAGATGAAGTATCAACACTGTACTGTATTAAATCCGAACTTGGAATACCCCATTTTATTAAACTTGGAAAGATAAGGTAACTCTGACATGCATCAACCACATTAAGCATATTTTGTCAAGTTGGGTTATGATGGTTCCAAGTTCACCGTATTGCAATGCATAATTTTAGTTCAAATATAAGTCTGAATCAGTATTCTGATATATCCCTCTCACTGCTAAAAAGATTTAGCCTGTATCTCATGTACATCACATAAAGCCCATGCAACAGATGAAAAACTGGGTTTTCATGTGCCATCTTGAAATTTCATTAACCATTTTGGCAAGACTAGTTAAACCTTCCAAGCTATCTAGATCAGTGGTTCTCAACCTTTTTTCAGTCCGGGACCCACCTTGAAGGATATTACATTTCATGGGGACCATAAGCATGAGCGCTGGCAGAATTACTTGTAGGGGTGCGCACCCAGTTTATAAACATATTGTTGCTAACATTAAGAAACCCTCTTTTATGCTTGCTTAAACAAATTACATTATGTATTGGTTCAGATCCCACTTTAAACTGTGGCTCC
This sequence comes from Lepisma saccharinum, assembly GCF_977018435.1. Taxonomy (NCBI): domain Eukaryota; kingdom Metazoa; phylum Arthropoda; class Insecta; order Zygentoma; family Lepismatidae; genus Lepisma; species Lepisma saccharinum. The sequence continues at coordinate 128,850,127 of NC_139231.1, read as the reverse complement.
AGTCCTGATTAGCATATCTGTGGATAAAGTGGACATTGTGGAGAAACCAGAAATTGACTTGATAATTCAGAGGTTGTTGGCATTGAATGCACTGGTTGAGCTATAAATTTCAGATATCTTTTGAGTTAGTTTTAACAAGACAAGAACATTTGTGATGCTTTTTTACCATTTCATCATCATAGCTAAAGAGACATAAATTTGAAACTTCACAAAACAACTAAAATTTCTTAACACATATTTACAGGACATAAGTGCTTGCTCACAGTCAAGTTTCAGATCATCCCAGGTAAGTGATGGTGACACTGACCTTCTAACATCTCAGATCATCTGCTCCCAGACTGACATGGCAGATCAAATGACCATCTGTAGTGAACCCTTATCACCTTCCCCTGGAAGAGCTGAGAAGCCTTCTGCTGATGTTCCAAAGGAGAGTCCATCACATCCAGGTTCCTTATGTTCCATCGTTCTATTCCTATTTTAACATTTACCTTATTAGCAGGGACGTGAAGTTTAAGTTTTATTTTCCCCTAAATTTCTATGTTTTTTACTGCAATTTAATGTTAATTTTCACGGTTTAGGTCAAAAATTTCGGTGTTATTTTTACATGCATTTTTACTGTTCTTTCGATGCTTAAGATTTTCACATTGTTTCAGTTCTGGAAAATCGAAACAAATTTTAGTTTTAATGACAAAAAAAATATGGCTTACCTTTGTAAGAAATAACCAATTTTCTTGCATTTGGAAAACTGTTTCATCTCGTCAGCCGCAAAATGTGAAATGTTTATCGAATGATAACACCTAAATTTTTTAACACAATGGTACAAATTACATTTCCCTAACAATGCCAAAAAATCTGCGACCTCAAAATACCATTTTGTGTACACACATGAAACACAACAGGTGCTTCTTTGAAAATTTTCCCTTCTGGAAAGATCCCCCCAAGCAAATTCTATTTCAGAAAGAGTTTAAACCCTGTCAGTCACGTCTCCTTCAAACTGCAATAAATAAAGCGTGACAATCTCTTTTGAATCGAACTATCACCAGCTAGACTAGACTAGAAACATCAGATCTAATAGTGTTTCAGGTGGTTCTTTTTGAATAGAAAAAGTGTTATCCCCAGTTTATGTTGCATATTTTGCGGCGTTATTCGTGTTAAGGTGTACAATTCTGTTATATTCTGTAATTTGCATTATTTTGCAATTCCGAATATGACTATTACTTGGGTTGTTAAAGGTGTCTAAGGTTGGAAGTTACGCACTTGAGGCCGTGAAAAATTCTCCAACCAAGTAAAGCTAATAGTCTTGTGGATTAGAAATTTATGACATGTGGTAGATTCACTTCTACCTCGATAATAATAATAGTAAGTGATATCAAATATTGTCAAATCCCTCTCCAAAAAATCAAGTCAATCCAATAATATACAATCACCCTAAAAAAAAAAAAAGAAGAAGGTAAAGTGTTCCCCTGTGCATAGCACCACGCCATGAAGGCGTATAGGGGGTGTGGGGGTAACGCCCCACACTTTCTTGATCCGGTCGTGAGTGGGGGTGATGTGATCAGCATCACGCCCCTGACTGCCTTTACCCCCCAGGGTTTCCCCCAGGTACCCATGTTATTCGACGCTGGGTGTGCGCCGGGGCCGCTTCCACCATTAGAAAAGTTCCCGGATTTGAACCGGCCGGGGATCGAACCCGGGACCTTTAGCATGGTAGTCAGACGCGTTACCGACTGAGCCACCACCACCCTCTAAGATAATATTTAAGTACGCACAGTTAACATATTCCGATCCTGTTTACTTGAATTTTTACCTATACTCAAAGGTACTTTATTTTAGATTGTAAATCAATGAAACTAAAAAAAATATATATAACTTATTTACTCATGTATAATGCGCACTTTGTTTCCAAAATTTTTGCATTCAAAAACTGTGGTGCGTATTATGCACGGAATAATTTTTTCATGTGTATGGATCATGAATATGAATTCTGTAGTTTCTGAATATGGCAACAGTATTCCATTTGAGATGGTGATACTAATGTACAGTGCAGTTGAAATAAGCTCATCACAAAATGAAGGAACATTCTGATTTTTGTGGTACTTTGGATGAAAGAAAAAATAATTATAATATATATATATATATATATATATATATATATATATATATATATATATATATATATATATATATATATATATATATATATTATATATATATAAGAGAAAATGAGCAAATTCATGCATAAAAGTTTAAAGGCAATTTTTCACTTTGTAATGTAATGTTCTGCAACACAAGAAAAGCAGTGCTGTTTTTGCAGAATTTGAGCATGCACCTCCCATCACATGGAATGTGTATCAGCGGTGTTTGTAGGGTGAGAAATAACAGAAAATAACTTCCTGAGCACTGCAAATCCATTTTGTAACTTTAATCTCCCTTTCTACTATTACGGAATAAATATAATGGTCAAAGACTGAAAACTTTGGGGTGCTAAACACAGTGGAGGGAGAGGGGGAGGTGGCTTGGGTTGGTGACTTACTGTGTACACACGAGGATATTCTCCTCTTGGTCCACATAGCAACATATGACTCGTTGAAGAGGTATGATGTCACTAACTATTTATTGGCATAGCAACAACTTTACGTCCTACAACTAAGTTAGTAAGTTTGTTACCTTTAATTCATTAACGTGGATTAATTGCAATTAATAATCCAACAAACACCAACTCTCTCTGTGTCATATGACATTTTCGTTATTCATTGTACAAATATACCAACATATGCGTAGAATAAGACAATTTAATTTATATTAAATCCTTTTAAATTCGTGCACCTGCACACAATTCAATTATTACTTGTATCAATCAACTTAGAGAAATTTCAATACCCGTGGTCCAGTACACGCCGTTTATCTCTACTTACTACTTTGGTAAATTTGGACTCACTCTACACTTAATAGATACTCTTGAAGTATTCAATTAATCAAGTTTTAAGTAAAAGGGGAGAATCTACTAATGAAGTTTAATATTCTTTTATAGTTCATCGCGAGTTTTAAAGACTTGTTAGTCATGCGCGATTTTTCTAATTAGTTCATCGCCAAGCACAATTTTTACAGTTCTAAAGTTATAACTGCAAATACTAAGTATTCGTATCTGCCGAAGGCAATCTAATTCACCTATTTCAATGAGCGTAGTTCATCCGTTGCTTTCATAACTTCGTGTTCAGTCGACGCACAAGCATGCTTTTGAGTATAGGCAATTTTGATGTGGCACTGATTTAATTGGAGAGTTTCGCACATGCCTGTCATTTCTGCCGACGGTTGATCGGTGAAAACTGGAACAGGAACAGAGGCATGATTATTTTCCTCAGCTTCCAAAAACGGATAGGGGCTCCAAAAGTATCCTGCTCGTATGCTGGTAGTCAGCGTCAAATTCATGGTCCTGGGTACGTCAAGGATTCTCAAGTGGGGGCAATTAGCTGATCCACATTACTTCAAACTCTGCTTAGTTTCCATTTACTTGACATCTATTCACAAACGTACTTAACACTGCAACATGGCATAACAAGGTGTCCGCACATGAACGTGTAGTCCAGTCCTCCTCACATATCTCGTACTTCATGCATCGAACAAACAATAAGCACTATCCTCTTCGTATGTGCACTACAATAAATAATCTTTCACAATACAAGTTAATGCTAAGTACATTATGAACAACAACGTAGCATGTTGAATTAACAATTACTAGTTTTTCTTGTATGTACGCATTGCTTGCATTATAGAATTATTTTCCTGTAGTTTACGGTTATTACAAGCATAAGAAAACAGTTTTTCTTTGTGACGTTTCAGGAGAACACACGCTCCTTTCATCAGACATTTATTTTCATTTTGATTAAAGATACAGTTATAACAATGGTTAGTAATTTTTTTAATTTTTTCCTGAGAGCACAGAGACTATGTTCTAATAATGAGGATATCAAAAATGAAGAAGAAAGGCTTTTTAATATAGCAAAAGAAAATGGCTTTCACACTAACAGAATAAACCAAATCAAAAAACAAGTCACAAGAAAACTAAAGGAAAAGAGAAATACAGACAAAGATGAAAAATCTGTTGAAAAGAAATTTGTGTGCATTCCATTCCACAAGGGATTCTCACATAAAATTGCAAAAATTTTTAGAAGTTTTAATTTCAAAATTGTTTTTAAATCACCAAGAAGTTTGGAATGTACATTTAATGAATTCAAAATGAGAAACTCTCTACCAGATGTGGAAACCACAGGAATATATAATATAAGTTGTTCATGTTCAAAAGATTATGTGGGACAAACAGCAAGGAAAATGGCAATAAGATGGCACGAACACGATTTGGACATTATAAATCTAAACCCAAGAACAGGTTTGTCAAGTCATATCATCGAAGAGAAGCATTTGATTAAAAAGAGAAGGGTTTTAAAAAGATTAACGGGAAACACAGAGTTGAATGTCTGGGAAGCTTCGTTCATTGCAGAAGAACACTGGAATAAATTAAATAATGAAAATGGTAACATAGATCCAGTATGGAGTTTTCTTTTTCACAAATGGAGTAAGCCACCATCTTTAAAATTTAATGTAACAGAAAACATCAAGAGACTTTGTGAAATCAATGATGAATTTGAATTACCTGATGATATTTGGGATTCATAATTTTAAAAAATCTGATATAAAAATAAAACAGACTGCTTTTTTCACAGTTAAGTTGCTATATTACAACAATGTAACATTGACAACATCCATTATAAAACAGATTCTTTTTGTTTAAAAAATTACTAACCATTGTTATAACTGTATCTTTAGTCAAAATGAAAATAAATGTCTGATGAAAGGAGCGTGTGTTCTCCTGAAACGTCACAAAGAAAAACTGTTTTCTTATGCTTGTAATAACTGTAAACTACAGGAAAATAATTAACGATTACTGTTTGCCGAGGGCAGCTGGGGGGGGGGGGGGAAGAGGGGGTAGGTGTGTAGGTGAGTGTGTGTCATTGTGGAAGTTGCGAAAGTTTGTTGACGATTGATGCACAGAATACGCAACTAAGGCACAGAGCAAAAGTAAGTTGTGACATTTTCGACGCGGAAAAATTGTTATTTGCGGCAGAAAATCACCACACGAAACACTGAAAACTTGCCTCCTTTACCTATCCAAATAAACACTTTATTTTTCTTTCCTCAACTTTTCGGTGTTATTGTTAAACTGAAAACTTCACGTCTCTACTTATTAGTTATAAATTTAAGTCAAACTACTGCTTAAATTTGTAAATATGTACCTTAACGTGAAATATTGCTTTTCAGTTGTAATTGCATAGAAGGAAACTTCTACATATAAAAATCTCATCTTGTAGCTCTTCAAAAATTAAATAAGAATCAAAAATTAACCTTACATAATGTTCATCAAATGTTAATTACAAATATTTATTTTTTGTGTCTGATAGATTGTAGTAGTAATGAGAAGATATTGGTATACCAGTCCATCAATAATGTGACAAAATATAATTATTCAATCAAAATAGTTTCTCTTCCCATCACGGTTATTTAATCTAAATCAGATTAATTTAATATAGGGTGCAGCAATGAACTGGGCGATTTTAAATACTCCACACTGAAGACAAAATAATAAATACATGAGAAAACATTAAGACAAAAGAACTATTTTTTTCAGTGAAGGAGAAACCCCAAAAGAAAATACAATCCTAACATTTTGATTTTGATTGATTTGAAAATAACATTACTACGATGGCCTCCATTTTGTTTCACACTCTCTCTGTCTTTTGTGTAATTACATATCACTCTCTGTCTTTTGTGTGATTACACATCCTCAATTATTACGATAAGATCTTTTCTTTCAACAATTGAGATTCTGTAAAGCTATAAAAATTGAAATTCTATAAAATTATAAAAAGGCACTGTTTGTTAGTTGGAAATGGAACGGCAGACCGTATTTTCAGTGAAAACTAGGTATGCCTATAGTCGTGCATCAGACAGCAAGGGTATTCAATGAATCCTCCCTAACGGCTTGAAGATATTACTAACGCTGAAAACATAATCGTGGTGTAAAAGAGGAAGGTTAGAAACTCTGGCCAGAGGGAGGGTGTTTTAAAAACAATCAATAATAACGACATTAAAACCACACACCCAGAACTATAGACTGTGCACGACGAACGCAAAGGTAAGAGAGTTCACCCGATAGCGTATCTGTTCAAAAGGTGGGCTTAAAACAAACTTCGCCTTGTAATCAAGGGGTCCTGGGTTTGATACCCAGTGGAGGCACATAGTGGTTTGGATTCCACTTTAAACTGTAGGTCCAGTTCCAATTAGCCTTACTGTGCATAAAGTGGACTTAAACCACCAAGTCAATCAAAAAATCAATCAAAACAAACTTTATAAGTTTGAATAGGGTAAAAGTCAGGAAAATGAAACATTTTTTCTTGACTGCTAAGATTCAACCATGTAAACACCTTGCAGTTTTTTCTCCCTACTGGTTTCTTTTTTTTTAGGGGAGGGGAAGATATTTCACATAAAAATGTTCTTTCAAAATTATTTTCTGACAATTTTAATCAAAGTTGGCTCATTTGATAAACATGAAGAAAACACTTATTTAATTATACACTTGCGTGCAAAGGAATAGGCCCACCTCACACCTTTGACATAAAAGCGGTTGTTTAATCCAAAGTGGGCATAGTCAGAGAGATGTGGCGTGACAGTTTGATATGACTCGCTCAGCAGTTCGAAGAGAATGCCAACGTTATGAAGAGACTGATTCCTTTCTTCGGTGGCGAGGAACAGGGAGAAGGCATTCTATGACTGTGAGAGATGACCGCTTTTTTCTGTCAACAATGCAAAGAAACCATCGATTTAATGCAGTTCAAGTGCAAAAACAGCTCCATGAAGTTACAGGTGTAGTTATTAGTCAGTGGACAGAAAGACGTAGGCTACAGGAAGGGAACCTGACCCATCGAAGAGCTGCAACTGGTCCAAAACTAACGCCGGCTCATCTTAAACATTGAAATACCACGATTACATTTTGAAAATTTTCACTTATCAGAATAAAGCAATGTTAATAAATTTAGGTTCACTTTAAGCATTATTAAATGATCTTTCAAACAACATAATTCATACTTCTTTTATTGTCTTATTTTCTTATTATTTTTTTCTGAAAAACATTTTATGTGAAAAGTGTGAGGTGGGTCTATTTCTTTGCACACAAGTGTATATTCAATTTTTACAGGATGGTCTGGAAAGATGTTTAAAAGTGCATGGAAAACCTGAAAAAATTAGTGATTTTAATTTTGCAAAATTATTTGTGATCATGCCAGGGATTAAACCTGGTACCATTCACGCAAAAGGTTAGTGATCACTACATGGGATCCTGCTGTCCAAGTCATTTTGTCATAATGATTAAGCAAGTTATTATCATGATTCCTTATCAGTGCTGTATGTGTATTAGTAAAAAAAAGTTGCATAATATCAATACATGTATATTTAAAATACTCTTTATGTTCCATTTCTGCAGTTTCTGCAGTTTCTACAACTGGATCAAATGCTACAGATCTGGAGTTCAGGGAGGCAGTTGTGAAGTGCCCATGCGGTGTAAACGAAGATGGTGGCTTGATGGTGTTGTGTGCAGGGTGCAACACATGGCAGCATGGCGTAAGCAGTTTTTTTGTTAATTTGTACAAGGAAATTTGTACAAGGAAAAACACGAAAAACTAATTGGTACTGGCCGATTATTGGCCGATACAGGCATATCAGTGCATTGGTTTATGGGGTGGGGGGGGGGGAGTCTGAATGCAGAATTAATTTTTCAAAGGCAAAAACCCTTACTGCCACATAACCAAGAAGGCTAATGAACCATTCATGTTACTCGAGGATTACGGGAGATCACACCAAAGTGAGGAGCAGCATGCAAACAGAGATTCTTTCAGTCACAAGCAGTCACATCACAAATACTCAAAAACATGGCCCTTTACTTGAATTTGAATGCAAATTCCAGTCAAAACGCTCACAGACATAATGAAACCGGATTTACATTTTGGAACATTGTACTTATTGATGCTTTATGATACTATCAAACTAAATGTTTGCCAACCTCCGTGGTGGAGTGGTTAGCACATTATGCTACCATGCCGGGTGTCCAGGTTTCGAATCCAGGCCTGAGCATGGGTGTTCTTTGTGTGTCCGTGCCTTCATAAATTTCATCATGTCATGACTCATCCTCATCGTTGTGATTAGCAAAAAGTGGCAGAAAAAGTGAAAAAAAGTAAAGTGCTCCCCTGTGCATAGCACCACGCCATGATGGCATATAGGGGGTGTGGGGGTAACGCCCCACACTTTCTTGATCCGGTCGTGAGTGGGGTGATGTGATCAGCATCACGCCCCTGACCGCCTTTACCCCCCAGTGTTTTCCCCAGGTACCCATGTTATTCGATGCTGGGTGGGTGCCGGGGCCGCTTCCATCGTTAGAAAAGTTCCCGGATTTGAACCGGCCGGGGATCAACCCGGGACCTTTAGCATGGTAGTCAGACGCGTTACCGACTGAACTCTAAACAACAAATCAAATGAGACTAAAGATTCAAAATATTTTAAAAAATTGCTGCAAATTCACTTTCCTTCTAGAGTGTATGTAGTTATTGGGTAAAGAATTCACTATGAGTAGAGGCACATAATTTTGGTAAATAAAAAAGCAAAATTTTGGTACAAAAACTTAGTCAATTTCGGGTTCAAAAGCGGTAAATAAAATAAGAAAAATCGGTGTTATAGCGGTGAAAAATTGGATGAAAAGTTGTATAAAAAAAGATATTTTGGTTTTAAAATTGTGAATATAATCCTAAATTTGATTTTAAAACTATACTTATTACACAAAATTAACATTTCACTTCTAAAAGCACATTTATGTAGTTATCAGAGTATTACGTTTATTTCTGTGTAAAGGAGTTTTTGCTTCTACAATATTAACAGCAGAATTAATCCATCTTCTGTGAATTGCAGAACTCACAGGATAATTCAGACCTCAGAAGGTGTCGCGTTGGTAAATAAACCCTAAATTTCGTGTTTAAGAGTTTTTTTCACATTTTGCAGTTCATTTCGCATTATTTCGTAACAAAACATGGTAGCAAAATGTATCTCACACCTTTCAAAAACATGAAAAATTAACACTACAATGTGTTTTTTGTCATTTCGTTTTTTTCGTCAAAAACGAAATATGCATGTCCCTAACTATGAGTAAACACAAAGCACTACAGGGATGCAGAAGTACATTTCATGTATATTTCATGTTGTATTATTCTGCTACAAAGGTTCTTTTGCAACGTGACATGGTGCTCTTGACACTTGTTGCTTGTCACACTTTGGTCTGAACTTTATATCACATTGGTAAAATATCAGTTGTTGATTTTAGTAAAATTCATGGGAATAATTTATTGTTATTGGCAAAGATTTCATATTGGTTTATCCATAAATAGGTAGATAAAGGAAGATCTAGTATTACTTTTCTTAAATAGCTCAATTGTGTACTTCTGTGTATTCATATACTTTCTTGCAGTTCATCAGATTTTCCTTAGAAATTTTTTTTTGTATGTCTTTTTTTACTACATAGGGTGTCTCAAGTCATTATTAGCATGCATGACTTAATTGTAACCCCATGAAGATAATAAATAATAACTTTGTCAAGAATTTTGCATAATTTTAAGAGATCTTATGGAACATTATTGGCCAGTATAAAATCGTATCATATTTTGTTTATGTAATGTCATTTTTCTACCAATTAAGGTTAATTACGATGATGATAATCGAGTAGAAATAGTTGAAAGAATAAACACAACTTTACTGAACTTGGAAATATGTTCTGTAGGAATTACTTGTGAGTTCTAAATTTGCATTGTTTCTTTTTCTTTTTCTTTTCCAGAATTGCTTCAAAATTTTGACTGAAGAAGAAGCACGCCATACCCACTATTGTGATGTGTGTGCTGATGCAGATCCACGAAAAGAGTGCTCTGATCCTACATTAATTAAAATGAATATCATTGCTAGAAAGGTGAGAGTATTTCGTATATGAATATACTAATGTTATAACTAGGGTTTGGAAGTTGATGACCTAAAAAATCTTGCAAATGACCTATACACAGTGTTCCAAAATGAATATCGGGGTTTTAATTAAGTGTATATTCTATTACATATACATTACAGAAATGAAACGTACCTTAAAAGGAAGGGTAACTCAAACAGTTTTTTGTCACAAGTTACAAGTGTTCAATGTGGGATCCCCTTGTGACACGGCACACATCTAGTCTGTAGGCAATTTCTTCCCACACTGAAGCTAGCATATCTGTTGTAACAGGCTAGCATATCTGTTGTAACAGACTCCACAGCTGCATCAATCCCGCGTTGCAATTCAGGGAGGTCGGCAGGTAGCGGTGGCACTTATACACTATCCTTTACATACCCCAACAAAAAGAAATCGCAGGGGGTGAGGTCGGGAGATCTTGGGGGCCATTGCAGAAGAGCCACGGTATCCTCACAATGACGACAGATCCATCGTTGGGGAAAAACAGCATTCAACCAATTCCGTACTTCACGATGAAAGTGTGGGGGCGGATGCCAGATGATGTTTCTTTTTTGCCAACGATCCAGTTGAGGGTAGAGCCATTGCTGGAGCATGTCCAAATACGCAGTACCAGTGATAGTGTTTTCCACAAAGAAGAAAGGCCCATACACTTGTTCTTTGGATAGAGCACAAAAGACATTCACTTTTGGCGAATCCCTCATGTGCTGATTGTTTGGTGTGGATTTTCAGACCCCCAAATACGCACATTATGCGTATTCACTCGTCCACTAAGATGAAATGAGGCTTCATCACTAGAGATCACACTTGTAAGAAAATCATCTTCCATGTCCTGTACATTTTCGCAGAAGTTGGCACGGGTCACATTATCTTCAGGCTTTAGGGCCTGTAACAGATGTAGACGGTACGGCCTCATGTGCAATCTCTTTCATAACACCCTCCAAACAGTGGTGGACGGCATTGACAGTTCTCGACTCACCCGCTTTACAGATTTTCTGGGACTCCGACCGAAACTTGCTCTGACCTGTTCCACTTGCTCATCTGGTAGACGTGGTGTTCCGGAGCTCTTCCCTTTGCACAGGCATCCCATATTCTTAAATTGGTTGTACCATCTTCGGATGTTGTTATCCAATGGGGGATCACATCCATATTCCCGCTGAAAAGTACGTTGCGCTCCAATTGCTGAGTTACACCTTGCGAATTCCAAGAGACAAAGGCTTTACGCTCAGGAGTCACCTCCATCTTTACTACTATCGCCGTGCTGCGGTGGAGTTACGAAACATCACCTGCGAAGTAGAAACAAAAACTGTTTGAGTTACCTTTCCTTTTAAGGTATGTTTCATTTCTGTAATGTATATGTAATAGAAGATACACTTCATTCAAACCCCGATATTCATTTTGGAACACCCTGTATAATGATCTTAAAATTATTAAAAAAGAGCTAAAAGTAATTTTCGTATTAAAAATTAAAAGCTTGATTTTTTCACAAATTACAAATTAGTAGTTGAATAATTCAATGAAACCCGATGTTTGGTGGTTTTAAACTACTAAAGCAAAGGAGAAAACAAATTAAGTGCTAAAGTAGTTTTCTTAGTTTTTACTTCAAGGTTACATAAACATTCACTGCAAGGTTTTTCTGTGTAACCATTCACCTCCTTTCAGAGTGACCTTACACGATACAGTAGTCGATCGGCATCTGAAAGTACAGTTGTATTTCACATACATCAGATTATAATATTTTAAATTGTGACTAATTTTACTTTTAAACCACCCTGTCATCATAACACTTTTTTTTCTTCTTCAGATTAGTGATTAATGAATATACCATGCAACCCTGGTTTTACATTTTCTTGCATTAGAGCATATAGAGCAAAATGTTAACAAATTTTCCCCGATTTTACATTTTTCTCGTATTTTAAGTTTTTTCAACTTGGTCCCCTGAAAAACGTAAAATCGAGGTTCCACTGCTCTGATCCTACATTAATTAAAATGAATATCATTGCCAGAAAGGTGAGAGTATTTCGTATATGAATATACTAATGTTATAACTAGGGTTTGGAAGTTGATGACCTAAAAAATCTTGCAAATGACCTATATAATGATCTTAAAATTATTAAAAAAAGAGCTAAAAATAATTAATACAACAATTATTAGTTTGCTTTGCATTTTGGTCGTTTGGATGCTGCTTTAAACTGTCAGTCCAGTTCCAATTATTAGAGGCACATATTTTTGGTAAATAAAAAAGCAAAATTTCGGTACAAAAACGGAGTCCATTTCAGGTTCAAAAGCGGTAAATAAAAAAAAAATTTCGGTGTTTAAGCGGTGAATAATCACATCATTGTGAATATAATCCTAAATTTGATTTAAAAACTGCACTTATTACACAAAATAAACTTACCCCTTCTAATAGCACATTTATGTAGTTACCAGAGTAATACGTTTATTCCTGTGTAAAGCCGTTCATTTTTGCTTCTCAAATATTTACAGCAGAAGTAATCAATTTTCCGTGAATTGCATAACTCGCAGGATACTTCAGACTTCAGAAAGTATCGCGTCGGTATATAAACGGTAAATTTCATGTTTAAGAGTATATTTTGCAGTTCATTTCGCATTATTTCGTGACAAAACAAGGTACAAAAATGCACCTCACACCTTTCAGAAACATGAAAAACGAACATTACAACATATTATTTCATATTTCGTGTTTTTGTCATAAACGAAATTTGCATGCCTCTACCAATTCTCCTTCTATGCATAAGGAAGACTTAAAACAAGAACTGTCAAGTAGTTTTGCTTTAAAGTAGGGATGGGCCTATATGAAATTTTGACCAACACTGATAAAGTACCCATATAAAATGTACCAATAACAATAACCAATATTCTACCGATCTCATATAAAATTCCAAACGGTCCTTGAAGAACCTGAATAGTTCATTGACCTCCTTAATAAATGTTTGTTTCCAGGTGACTACAGTGCACGAGAAGTTGCATATTTGGACATTTACTTTTTTAAAAAAGTAGGGCATGGAGATTATCCTTTAAAATTATAACAAAATGGCAGAATTTTGCACTAAATTATAAGATATTTATATATATATCGGATAGGTAAAATAATCAGCAATTTTACCAATACACCAATATGCCTATAAAAAAATGTAAAGTGATCCCCTGTGCTTAGCACTATATCATGAAGACGTGTGGGGGTAACGCTCCACACTTTCTTGATCTGGTCATGAGTGGGGGGTGATGTGATCAGCATCACGCCCGTGACCGCCTTTATGCCTATATCAGCTGATATCGATAGAGTACCAATTAATCTGTCCCATCTTTACTTTAAAGCATTCAATGAATTACACTTAAAAAATGTTTCATTTTATCCCAAGTTCATTTTTCCACATAGTACTGATGAGTATTGTACATAATCTCCGGGATAATTGTTGTGTGGTGATGGCCATGGTGGCTCAGTCGGTAACGCGTCTGACTACCATGCTAAAGGTCCCGGGTTCGATCTCCAGCCAGTTCAAATCCGGGAACTTTTCTAACGTTGGAAGCGGCCCCGGTGCCCACCCAGCGTCGAATGACATGGGTACCTGGGGGAAACCCTGGGGGTTAAAGGCGGTCAGGGGCGTGATGCTGTGTGGGGCATTACCCCACACCCCCTATATGCCTTCATGGCATGGTGCTAAGCACAGGGGAGCACTTTACCTTTTTTAATTATTGTGTGGTATTTTTGTGCACCCCATGAGAAACGCAGACTCAGAAATTATTTCAGGATCAGAAGTGGTATATTTTGGTGTTTGAATGGTGAATGTAACCCTAAATTTGATTTCAGAACTACAATTATTACACAAAGTAAACATCTCCCTTGTATTTCTCTTGTAGTCTGTGGTTGTTACAAGCATAAAAACACATTTTTTTGATATGACTTTTCAGGAGAACACACACTCCTTTAAACCAGAGACTACAAGATAAATAATTCTAGAATGGAAGCAATGCATACATATAAGATAAATCTCCCTTCTAATAGCACATTTATGTAGTTATCAGAGTATTAAGATTATTCCTGTGTAGTGCAGTTCATTTTTGCTTCTCAAATATTTACAGTACATCAGAATTATTCAATTTTCCATGATTTGCATAACTCGCAGGATAATTCAGACTTCAGAAAGTGTCATGTCAGTAAATTATATATAAATTTCGTGTTTTGAGTCTATTTCGCATTTTGCATTTCATTTCACTTCATTTTGTGACAAAACATGGTAGCAGAATGCACCTCACACCTTTCAAAAAGGAAATATGCATGCCCCTAGAATACTAAGTGTTTCATTCAAGTATTGCTTATAATTTTCTTCTGTTTCTTTTGTAGGCACTTTGCTTATTTAGAAGAGCCCTTGTTTTCTGTCAAGACATGTGGCGTGTGCAGACTTCTACTCTGGCCCGTGAATTGTGCGTTGAAAAGGATGTTGCCCAGGGACTCATTTGCAAATTGGAAAAGGAAGGAATACTTAAGCCTACCAGAGGGAAAGGGTAAGCAAATTAAAAATATTTTAAAGAGAAATTGTTAAAAAGATCAAAGATCAATTACTTACGTGTGTGAGTACAAAATGTCGATGAAAACAACGTTTCAGAGGTCAAGACTGCCTCCTTCTTCAGGTTGATGCTTATTCTTGGACACCTGACATGGTGTCACGTTAAGAAAGTGTTAGTTGAGGATACAGGTAAAAGGGTATGGTAAAAAACACTTATGGAAAAGACCCTGGTCTGTAGCTGTAAAAACCTTCACACTATTAAAACTCATATCTAAAACCACGCATTTCCTATTCTAAAAACACTTAAAAGAAACGTCCTAAGTGGCTGTTAGAATAGAAGCACATAGAAGCCACCTGGCCAGTGCTTGGGAGAAGCATATGCTCAACATGGAGAAGGAAGCTACCTTCCCCTCTGTAGTTTTTCCCTCTTGAAACTGGTGCGTCAGTCCAAGGTGAACTCAGTTTCCACCTCGGCGGCCCTCTGAAACGTTGTTTTGATCGACATTCCGTACTCACACATGTAAGTAATTGATCTTTTTAACAATTTCTCTATTTAGCAGTAATACGCACATCACAATATGTTTTTAAAAATATTTTGATGATGGCAGCAGCATTTGTGTTAGTTATTCATGAGGATTCACCTCAGTATGTTTTCTAATGAAAATGAAATATTTTTTAATGTGGGGATACAAAAATGATTAGGTAAAGTTCCTCCACTATGGTAAGAAAGCACTTAGGACCATGTGGAGGTGGGGCACCCACCCATTCGTGATCATGGTCATTTTACTATCATAATTATTATTATTATTTGATGTGATCAGCACCATGCTCCAGCCACGTTTATTCTTCTGATGTTATATCACCCACTCTGGGAATTGAACCTGGGTATCCTGCATGGTAGTCAAATGCTCTACAACTGGCTCACCACAGTTTGTTAACATGGGAATGGGACATAGAGAGCTGTACTATTATCAACATCGACTGATACAGGTGTATTGATAAATTGCAGATATTTTACTAGTCCCAATATTTTTTATAAAAAGTCTGTAACAGTGAAAAATTGTTCCATCCTGTAGTTTTTGTAATGATTATAAAGCGTAAGCTACAATATAACTTACATAGAGTTCCATTTTTGTGTGATAAGCCGCAATCTGGATTTCAACCTTGGGCAGCATATTTAGTGTTTTTCTAATTTTTCTTCATGGAAAGTACGAAATTTCAAATTTCCTGCCGAAAACAAGCCTGTATTTGACACAAATACAAGGAAAACAGCCCTATATTGTAAGGGTTAATATACTGTTTATTTGACAAAGGTGTAATTATTCCCTTGTTATAATATGCAAAAGAATTTATAATTTTGGGTTTTACTTGTAGGAGACTATTACAACCCTCTACTGTGTTAAATATGAATGAGTATCAGAGTGTGTTTAAATATTTGCATTCTGCTGACTACAACATAATTTCATCACATCACTGAAAATTAGGGATCACTGATCATCATTCGGTGTTATTTTTCCCAAAATTTGCATTTTTATTTTAGCACATTTTTTCTGCCAAATATACCTAAAATTGTGCATTTATTGTCCTTTTAGACTAGTATTTTAGTTGTAGATTACATGGCCTACACCTAATCGTTAGAGTTTGATACACTGGAACCAATATTTTTGACGAGTTATTTTCCATTATTCTCACGTGACAAATATCGATTGACTCCAAAATTGGTGTTTTTACTTTTCAGTATTACTTTTCCAAAATTCGCATTATTATTTTAGAACATTTTTCTGCTAATATACCAAAACTTATGCTTCCACTGTGCTTTTAAACTAGTATTTTAAATTGTAGGTTACATAGCCTACACCTGTTATTGAGAGTTTGTTACATTGGAACCGATTTTTAAGGAAGTTATTTTCCATTATTTCTCGCATGTAAATACTGATCTTACGGCTCCCGTGCGACGGTAGGCACACGCTCAATCTCCTGTCAGAACCCTACAACTTTGCTGTGATGCAAAGCATAGAAAGTGAAAGATCGCGAGAAACATATTTACATGTGGTTTCATGTAGCTTTCAGAATTTAAACATGCATAATATCCATTAGTTTCCTTTTGGATAAAATTTGGTAAAACGTGTGTGTTATACATGCACAAATATGGTACATTTTATTTTTTAAGACTAACACACAAGAATGTTGGATTTTCGTGGTATTTTTCAGTAAGCACAAAATGTGTTGAAATTCGCGAATAAGGCCACAATATGCATTTTATGCCAAATTCACGCTATTTTGTGATTTCGGGTCGGTGAAAAACGTTTTTAGAACATGTCACTGCACATTCATAAACACTTTTTTGCAGCAATTAACATTTTTCGGAGTTATCGCATTAGCATAAAACCAAGGTTCCTACTGATCATCAATAAACATGTCATAACATTAATGCGTCTTTACATAATTTCTCATTTTCTTTTTTCCAGCTCTGCTAGATTAGTAGATAAACTTCGTTTTCAGCAGTATGCTTTGCCTCGTTACTTGAGCAAGAATTCAGTAGGACATGTTGAAGAAGAGTCTGGTGGAAAAGAGGTATGAGTTTCTTTTACCTAATACTTGTCCCTTTATTGCAGTGGTTTCTTTTCTTTTAAAAGATGGACAAATAAATAGGTACTCTTTCGATATTGGCATATCGATGTATCAGTTTATTTGTAAAATTACCTATAATTACCAATTCGATATATCTATAAATTGCTTGTAATTTAGTGCAAAATACTGTTATTTTGTTGTTATTGTATAAATATTAACATATAATTCATATGCCTTGCTTTTGTAATTTTCTAAATACAGTGGAACCTCGGTTTTACGTTTTTTAGGAAACCATGGTGAAATAACTTAAAATGTGGGGAAATGTAAATTCCAGGAAAATTTTACAGCATTTTGCTCTATTGGGACCATGATAATTGAATGTATAATGCGGGAAATTGTAAAACCAGGGAACTTAAATTCGGGGTTCCACTGGATGCATTTCATTTTTCAAAAGCAAATCCATTCAATCACCTTGTTACAAACATAATTTATGCTTTTGTTATTTAACCCTTAAATACAGTGTGTGCTTTCAGCAGTAATTTGAAAATTGCAGGAAGTTTTAAATAAAAAATTATATCTTGGTAACTATGAATGCTAGAGCTACAAATTATAGCTCGTTTTTTCTAAGCTACAATCCCATGGTCATAAAAAAATCATTTACCAAATAGAAGAAGAAAACTAATGTAAAAGAAAATATATCTTAAAGTATTTTCATGAAATTTGAAGTTCATTGGGCCCCTACGTAGAGCAATGCCAGGACGTGAGAGTTGAAATATTGAGCACTTGCTGCTGATACTTTCGGAGGAAAAAATATAATCTGGGAACTATGTTTGCTAGAGTACAGAGTAGGTTATAAGCCTGTGGTCAAAGAACCCAATTTTCATGTATCAAGTAGAAGAAGATGAAAGTAAAAACAATATGATTTTTTTTGAGAAAATTTAAATTTTGTCAGGCCCCCACGTAAGCAATACCATGACGTGAGGGTTCAAAATGGTACCTGGATATTGCCTAATATGCTTTCCATTCTCGAGGCAAGAATAGCACAGTTACTGCTGATACTTTCAGAGAAAAAAATAATTTCTAATGAAAAAGATATTTTTTCTAATGAAAAGATATTATTTATATCCTGAATCAAATTAAACAAACTAATTGCTAATAGGATTCCTCAAGTCTCAGGTAGCACTCAAAATATGTATCTCTGAACTTTACTTGAGTCACACTATGGTCCAAAACTTGAAAAACCAAATGTGACATATGCCATGTCTCAACGTGTAAGGGTTAACATTGTTTTTATGCCACTTTTGACTAATTTTAATGATAATGATGAGCAATGATTAGCTATATTCACAAAAAAACACCCATGCCCAGGTTTTGTCGAATCCAGTAATTTCAGTGGCAAAATCGCAAGTCGATCACTTAACAGGCTTGATCACTGAGCTGGCACAACATTATTTAAGGTACATTTCCAAATTATATCAGGTGAGAACCTTATTTAATTCATAAGGTTGATCCAAAACATTCCTGAACATTTAAATAAACATGACAAGAGTGCAATGCATCTAATGCTTCAACTTGGGCAAGTATCATGAAGAAACTGCAACACAATAGTGTGCTTAGTCATTGTATCAACATGCAAGAGGTTCATCTTACAATTTCTGTTGCAGTTAGAGTAAACCATATCCACTAGCAATGAATTTTTTATGAAGTTTTGTTTTAAATTGTAGAGAACAGCATTTCAGAATTAGGCTAAACATAGGAATGGTGAAATTGTTTCAAAAGTGACTGAATTTTTTCAGTTGATGCTCATTCAAAATTGATAAAATTGTTGACATTGTCAGGAAAGTAATTTGTTCTATCTTGTAACTGTTCATGAAGTCACTGAAACTTGGTGGAGCCACGTAGTATTTCAGATCAAACTTTAAACTGTACATCCAGTCCCAACTAGTCTATCTGTGCATAAAGTTAAAATCTCAAGCTCAAAACAGCAAGGTCACTGAAGAGACTCATGTATTCTGATAGAAAATGTAGAAATGGATACATTGCATTCAACTTGTGAAGAGTCCCGGGTTCGAATGCTGGCCTGGGAATGGATGTTTGTGAGTGTCTATTCATCAATTTCATCACCTCATCTTCACAAATTAGCCAAAAGTGGCACAAAAAGCGAAATAACATAAATCAAATCAAATCAAATCGTGAAGAAAACTCTTTGGCCTACATGGGGGCCCGATGAAGTTCAAATTTCTTCTACTTGATTGAATTTTTTTTCCGACCGTAGGCTTATAATAGGTTTATAACTTAGTCTATACTGAAGAAAACTTAGCATAATTTGTAACTGTACCATACATAGTTTCCGGGCAATATATTTTTTTTGTTTTGTTTTTGAAAACTTTTATAGAATTTTAAATTTTCTGCTGAAATCAAGCATGGCTTTTACATTAGAATATTTTTTTTTACCTAAAGTATCAGCAGCAAGTGTGCAATTCCTGCCACAAGAATGGAATACATGTCCGACAATATACAGGTACTGTTCTCAACTCTAACCTCCTAGCATTGCCTACATGGGAGCCCAACGAGTTTCAATTTCCGTTAAAAATGAAAAATTTTCATTTTGTTCCTATCATAGTCTTTTTCTACTTGATAAATTAAAATTTGGTTTCTTCAACCATAGGCTTATAGCCTGGTCTGAACTAAAGAAAACAAGATGATATAGCATTCATAGTTTTCATGATGTAAGATAAGTCTTTCGGAATTTTGAATTTACTGCCAAAAAGAAGCAAGACTTTTCCTTTAGAAATTTTTTTTCTCCGAACTTGATAATGAAAATTTTATTTCCCCCCAAAACAAGCTTGTAGCTAATCTGCACTGAACAAAAGGTGTAATTTATAAATCTAGCATTTGTAGTTTGAGATATAAAATTTTATTAAAAACCTTTTGAAATTTAAATTTCCCATTGAAAACCCATTGTGGCCTAGGCTGGACTGTCACAGCTGACGTTTAAGGCTTAATCTGCCAGTTTTTGGTGAAACGGAGGCCACAGTAGTTGCACAACTTGCTTACTTGCCTGCTGCAGACTTTTCCATACCCCAAATGAAAATGAAGAAAGTCTCTTGATATTTTGAGTTCTTTTTCTCGATACTGCACAGTATCACAAAAGAATTGTTCCAGAAATGTTTTGACAAATGGAAGCATCACTGTCAATTGTGTAAAAGCTAAATAGTTTCTAAGATAAGCTATTTTCAAAGTTCAGGAAATTTTTGGACAGATCTCGTATGTAACTAGGTGATTGAAATTTCAAAGAACTTTGTATTTAGAAATTTACAAGAGCCAGGTACATAGATTCCACCTTCATATTTATAAAAAACCGTAACTAAATGGTGGAATTGTGAAGTCGATTACAAACAAATTATATTAGGGATGGGACTAGGACAGCCAAAACCACCATTTGCCGTTACCGATACTTCATAATTCCAGTTTAACAAAGACTAGTGACTGGGCCATACTAACTCATCACATCACCAGGCACATATCTAGAAATATATTTTGGGGAGAGTGTATCCAACCAAGTGTCTCAGAAAGAAAAAATATAGATATTTATGATTCATATGTTAATTATTAGGGCTGAGCTGATACCGATGTTAGTTCGGCTTGATAGTAATGCTGGTTTTAAAATGTCCACCTTTCGTACCCCACGAGTTTTCATGCAAGAATTGTCATGAATGGTTTCTTTTACTTTCACATAGCATTCACCAGGCAGTTATATGCCTTAAAGGTCACGTTTGGGTGCCACTTTCAATTTACCCATACCTTTGATTTTTCATCTGCTTTCCGGGAGGGAGAGGGTTTATCCAGTCTTTCTCAGAAAATGTACATGGAACTTCTTATGCTGACCTTCCAACCTGTCACAAGGTAGGGTGAACAAACCTTTTAAAAAGAAATGTTGAGACGAGTTGTTGCTCTTCTTTGCTACACTCTACCCACTCAAAATCATTGGTATCTGCCAACATAGGAATGTATCTAAAATGTCTTACAATTTAGTGCAATACTGTGCCATTTTGTTATAATTTTTATGGATATAATGATATAATCTCCATTCTGTACTTTTTTAAAAGTAAATGTCTAAATACAGTATGCAGCTTGTGTTGCATTGCAAAAACTTGGTTCATCTGGCATTTATTATGAGGTCAATGAACCATTTAGAATTTTATATTGGGATCGGTATCGTCCAAAATTTCATATCGGTCTTTATCCAATTTATATCAATCTATTCCAATAGAGTGTCACTCCTTTTTGGTAGAATTTTATTTTATATTTATTTTTAGTAATAATATACAATGAGTTGGATGTTTGGGGAATTAATTATTTTATTGGGTGGTTGCAATATCTTATTCTTTAATTTTGCTTAGTATTTGAATTAGTCACTATATTTCATCCCTATTGCATATCAATATTTATGTCCTCTATCCACATTTGCTTACATATGTAGACCTGAACTACTTACAGGTAACATACATATCACTCTTAATAATGCAAGGCTCATTCAATATACCGTGCTTTTCACGGCTGAGTCGTCTGTGAAGCAGTGGCTAGCATGCTGGGCAGTGTGAGTATGTCTGCCAGCAAACTGAATGCAACATCTGCGTAACTGGAGCCGGCTATGTAATGAAAATAAGCTCGTACAATTACATTGACAGTTACAATTAAAATGAGCACGTACCTTGTTACAAGAGGTGTTGGAAATGTTGTCCTCCTGCATCCATGCATCCTGCATTTATGGCATCTTTTTATGAAATTTTCGCTAACATGTATTCTTCTAATGCATGGCTTCTGGTTTAAAAGCTTGGTAGCTCGCCACGCAGATGTCATGAAATGTCTGTTTCTTGTACAAGACGGCAGAGGAATTTTTGAGGAGTATGTTCCAATCGTGCTCCAACGTCATCTATTTTCTCCTCAGTAAGCACCACCGTTTTACCCTTTGCTTCTTAGCAAGAACAGACCCTGTTTCCCTATTTTTGTCCACAAGTTTTCGAATACTGCCTTTGTGTGAAACAGGAACATCTGGGAATGCTGCTGCAAAATGCCTTCTAACTTCTCTACAAAAATTCGTAATTACATAAAAGTTGTACATAAAAAAATGTTGTTTTAAATTGTACGTATAGTGTGGCATTATTAGGACTGCAAAAAAACACCAGAAATATGTAAAGTAAAACAAAACAATCTAAAACACTTGTTAACACATTAACATTTCACAAACACATGCAAACTGGACACCAGCTATTTGAATAATGAAGCAATGAAGCACTGATGCATCCAGTGCCAAGGTCAGTGTACAGCTGCAAGTCTAAATGCCTGCAGATGCGCCAGCACTGACTGGCGTGCTGGCTGCCACTTCACAGACGACTCGACAGTGAAAAGCACTGTATAACCTGAAATATTGTTGTAACAAGTATTTATTAGAAGCACCAAAATAACTACAGTACTATGTTTCAACATAGTCCCACCCAGTGCAATGCACCTATGCCAGCACTTGATAAGGGCACTGTTTCTGCAGAAAATATTTTGGATGCGTGCGGAACCGCTCATGCACAGTCATTCTCGAACCTCAATCTTAGCGAATCTTTCAGTGAGCCAAAGGTGTGGAAATCAGAAGGTGCGAGATCGGGCAAATATGGAGGGTGGGGTAAGCACTCAAACTTTAGGTCCTTGATGGTAGAAAATGTGACATGGGCAGTGTGTGGTCTTGCATTGTCATGAAGTAAAAGCATGCCAGTGGACACCAGACCACGTCGTCTCTGCAGAATGGCTGCTTTCAGTTTTTCACACAAAACGTTGGATTCTACACTTATTTCCATCTGAAAAGCAATTTCACAAACAGTAATATGCCTGTTCTCCCATATGAAGTCCTCCACTTGAGCAGTGTTGCTTTCCGTGACTGCAGTGACAATGCTGGTTATGCCCTGTTTGAACCCCTCAGCCCACTCGTACACTTGTGATCGACTCATACAGTTGTCACTGTACTGAACTGTCATGCGGCGATGAATTTCTATGGGTTTCACGTCTTCACTCAACAAAAATCTCTCATCACTTTGCTGCTGAAGCTTGGAGCACTCCTATAAGGGTGCCAGCCCCAGCTATAAATAGCTTACAGATTAAAACTAACTAACTCTCTAGCCTTCTTAAACCCGAAGGTTCATGGCTGCAGCAACACAGGCCTTCCAACTGTTCCTATCCTGAGCAAGATCTATATACTGTTTTCCATTCCTACCGATCGATTTCCTTTAGGTCCATCTCAACGTTATCCCTTCGTCTTGGCCTTCCTACAGGTCTCTTATCATCAGGTTTACCAACAAGAATCCTGTAAACTCTTCTTTCCTCTCCTAATCGTACCACGTGGCCTGCCCATCTAAGTCTTCTTGATTGATTTAATTATTCTAAAAAACGGGATTTTTTCCACCTGTTCAAGCGGCTCCGGTTCCCACCCAGCATCATATAAGTTGGGTACCTGGAGGAAACTCTGGGGGGGGGGAGGGTAAAGATGGATGGCCAGGGGCGTGGTGCTGATCACATCACCCCCACATTTGGCCGTGATCAAGAAAGTGTGCGACCCTAACCGCACACCCCCTGTACGCCTTCATGGCGTGGTGCATAGCACAGGGGAGCAATTTACCTTTTTTATATCTGGACATGAGTACATATTATGCAGTTCTACATTATATGACCTTCTCCACTCACCTGCCTCCTCATCCCTTTTAGGTCCAAATATTTTCCTAAGGATCTTATTTTCAAATACTCTCAATTTATGTTCCTCTTTCAATGTAAGGGACCAAATTTCGCAAAATGACTGTTTTGTATATTTTAACTTTTAGTTTCTTAGATATTAAACGAGATGACAAAAGTAACATGCATTTCCTGAATTAAGCCTGCTTTTTATTTTCTCTTTAATTTCATTTTCATTTGTTAGTATTAGTCCTAAGTACAGTCAACTCTCGATTCAACGACCTTTCACAGTTCCCGGGAAAAGGGTCGTTATTTCGAAGGGGTCGTTATTGGAATTTGCACCAATTTTCAGCTTAAAGGGAGCTCAAACGGACACAAAGATGCCTTAGGAGATGGTAACAACATTTATCCTGGTAGTTATACAACCTGTTATGCACAGGATGCGTGTTGAGAGAAGGAAAATAGAACATGAAAAAGTTTTCACAAACGAGAATTTAAAATAATGTTACTTTGTTTCAATTGTGCACAGTCGTTGCATTTCCAGGAAATTCTTACAATTCTAGTTCATGAGAAACCCGTTTGCACCGAGACCAATGGAAAGGAAAACAATCTCTCGCTTATTGCAAGCGAAACTCGAAGAATTTTGACACCAGTCAGACTGGTGCCAGCAAAAGTCTTGAGATAATCGGGCAGAATGAATGTTGGATTTTATAGGGGTTTACCTTTAGATCTCTCGGGAGAAACAACACAACCTCTCTAGGTACCAGACAAAAAAAAAATAAAGACAGGGCTGTAATTTT
The DNA here is from genome assembly GCF_977018435.1 of Lepisma saccharinum. Classification (NCBI taxonomy): domain Eukaryota; kingdom Metazoa; phylum Arthropoda; class Insecta; order Zygentoma; family Lepismatidae; genus Lepisma; species Lepisma saccharinum. The sequence continues at coordinate 128,825,432 of NC_139231.1, read as the reverse complement.
CGTTCTGGTTCGGCTGTGTAAAATGCATCGTAAAAAAAGTCACTTTTCTTTGCTTCAACCAACGTCATTCACCCTCCTTCTCCATTCAAGGGAGCAGTCCAAACTCCTTCCTTGACTTGCATTGTAATCCAGCGTGAAAAAGGAAACGCGCAACTTGCGATCTGTTTTCACCCAATGCGTATTCTACAACACGTCATTAAACAGCGTGGCAGTCGATAATCATTCGGGTTTGGAATTAAATTTCACTTTAAACTGTATATTTAGTCCCGATTAGCCCATGAGCATAAAATGAACTGAAAAGAAGCTTTATGAAACTGCGCATTTTCACATATCAAAATGGTAGATCGTTATTTACTCTCACGTTAATCAACGATTTAATGTTGGATGTAGGAGTATTCTCGATGTCAAACACCCACCCCTCCAAACGTTTTTCCCTTGAATAATGTCTTTTTAATCAGTCTCAGCGACCATTCCTACATTGAACACACTTTTTTTTTCCTCCACATGAATGGTTCTGAAGAAAGCGAATGCAAATTAAATTTACAGATTTGCTTATCAGAAGGTGCAGAACATGGTTATTTTAACTCTTGTTTTCCTTTCTGGAGATCCAATTTCGTTGTTATCGTCAAATCAAAACAGCTTTGCATTTGGGAGATTCAAAACAATAACATTCAAAACAATAACTTTTTCCTTGAGCTGGATGAGTCATCACTGTTATCTGCAAGCAAGAGCTTTGCAGACGCTAGACAAAACACTGGCGCCAGCTGCATTGTAAAAACAAGGAGACCGGCTGGAAGTTCGAGCAACAGGTGGCGGAAGAGAAAAGTCCCAGCATTTTAAAGATAACGCAACTGTCGGAAGAGGGAACTTTTAACAGCAGTGTAAAGAAGAAAGAAATGACCCTTGCTTTACGTTTTACCATGCAACAGACAATAATACGGGCAATATTTCCTATGCAGACAACAGCATTAAATAATAATAATAATAATAAATAAATAAAAAAAACTGAAATCTGCAATTATCAACATTGCCGTGCACACCAGTGGCGGAGAATGAGCTGGGGAAAGGGTAGAGGGTCACTTTTTTTTACTTGTTCTATGGTTTTTGTTCGTTTTCAAGAATATATCCAGAACTGGTTGCCCCATTTTAGACGTCAAAGGAAAGGAAGAGGGGTGGTTCCTTTTCCACCCTCGCCTGTAATCAGCCCGCATCAGCAAGAAAATCGTGGCTGAAACAATCTGCATTGCCCCCCTCCCTCCTTTGTTTGCTGACAGGAAAAGAGGGAGAAGTCAGTCAGCCAACGGAACACTTTTTTGGCAGATATTACAACATCGACACAATTAGGAAAACGTATGAATTGGGAAACGGGAGTTATGATGCACGTAAGATCGAAGTAAACTTTTGTGGAAACCTGGATGACAACGCATTAAACAGGTTGACGATCTTTAGTTCACCTTTGTGGTTTTGATTATCTCTAACAGTTTCGCTTTTTTATGAAGTGTTGCAGGGAACAAAGAACACGTTTTGAATGAAAGCGGTTACCGGAAGTTGTCGGCTACAAGGCCGAGAGTTGATCACTCACGGGAACCTAATGAACTCTAGGTCAGAGCTGGACAGATGGGCCAGACTTCCAGGTGCCACACATCTGTATTTTCGAACATTCCTGCGATCTTATCTCTGAAGGTGGTGTATTTATCGATGAAAGAGCTTGACCTGCCATACACATTGGCAAAGACTGCAAGTCCAGCAGTCATTTCGGGCTACTCCCACCCTCCCCCGCGAGTTTTCAGCAGCTCTTAGGACAAGGAAACAAGTCAAGTCGATTTAAAATAACATCCAAGCACATTCGATCTTCTCTTCTCGCGTATCCAAGAGCAAGCGTGGCAAAACAAGCCTGGTGCGTTGGGTAGTGGCAGTCAGGTGCGGGGTAACATTGGTGCACTTGAGGGAGGGGAGGGCAGAAGTCAAGTGCTATTGGATATCACTCAAGCATGGTGTGGTGGTGTTTATTTTTAGTTCAGACCTAATAGTGAGCGGTAGAGCGGTCGTAAAGGGAATGAGTGGAGGAAAAAACAACACATTTTTCGGCCGATTTTCTTCAATTTTTCAACTTTTTTTTTCCAAATTTTTCAACTTTTTTCTAAATTTTTCATGGTTCCCGGGAAAAGGGTCGTTACTTCGAGAGGGTCGTTATACCCGGGGTCGTAGAATCGAGAGTTGACTGTACTTGAATTTGGAAATTGGTTCAAACAAGTTATCAATAATTAGATTTTGATAGAATAGCTTACAGATGCCTTCACAAAATAACAAACATAACAATCATTGTCGTATTTTAGATTTTTTATACTATTTTTCTGGTTATTTATTGAATGCACCTTGTATTATGTGATGGGCACTTCTCATCAGTGTCTCAGATAAGTATGTCTTTGTCTTTTCCATGACTTATCTGAATGCATTTTCTTGTGCTAGTTTGTTTAGCCCCTTTTTTGTCACCTTTTGGATCTAGAACCAGTACTTTGCTGTATTATATGTTATGCTTACTTTCAATTTCAGGAAGTTGATGTAGTAGAGATTTCAACTGATAAAGGTCCTCAAGAACAGTGCATTTCAAGAAAAATGACCCCTTCCAAAGAGGGTGAACAGCAACCTCCTTCCAGAAGACGACAGCGAGCTTATTTACATAATGACAGAGTAAGTAACATCATCTAATTTGTAAATTAGGAATTGTGTTTCTTTGTAAATCACACTACATCAGCACCAGTTATAAGCAGGGGTAGCCAAAACTAAAAATAACTTGGGGTACCAGGCCCTTTTTCTCAAGAGCCAGCAAATATACAGTCTGCACTGAAAGTATTGATGCCACACCAGTGAAAGCAAGAACCACAACAGATGTATCCACCAAACAAACAACAAAATCAATGTTGTACTACTCACCTTGTAGTCAGTATTTTGTCGACCCTCCTTTATGCTTCCGGCATTCTGTCAGTAGTTTTGGAACACTCAAAGACAGGTTTTGGAGGAGATTAACTGGCAGATTGACCCAAATGTCCCTTATGGCAGCTTCTAGCTTAAGGAGTGTAGATGTGTCCCTGTTCCTTAAATGTCACTTCATGATAGACCACAGATTTTCAATCGGGGCTTTGTCCTGGCCAATCATCAAAATAAGGGACACAAGCATCTTTGAGCCATGAAACCACACTTTTGGCTGTGTGACAAGGAGCCCCATCCTGCATAAAAAAAGATGCTCCACTTTTTCAAAGGACACTTCCAAAACATCATTGAAGAACTCAAAATAGGAGTACTGATTCATGGTCTGGTTTTTAGGAAGAATAACTAACTCTCCTACACCACCATAACTAAAGGTTGACCCCACCTTCGTCCTTGAAGCGTTTCACCAAACGTTGCACTGTTCTCAGGTTCACGCCTGTTTGTGTCGTGATTTCTGTGCTTTTTATGCCTGCTCTAAACAAGCCAATCACCTGCTCAGTATCACCAGGCTTCAATATGTTGTAAGGCATCGTTTCACACACAAAATCAACTCAGAACACCAACACAACAGCCCAAAATTCACAGGAAATACCACACGCACGTGCGCACTTACAACAATGTCTCCCACTCGAATCTGAGCGAGTTGAAACTTGCAGCTACGAACAAAGGAAGATCGCAGGTGGTAGTTTACTGCCCATGAACGACAACTCTTTTCACGGTGTCATTTAGGAGATAGGTGGTCCTATGTAAAAACGCGAAAATAATTGACGTCAATGCTGTTGGCGTCAATACTTTCCGCGCAGACTGTATATAGGAGGGGATATCAAAAAGTAATTGAGTAAATTTTTTACAGCCAAACTGCTGAAATGTCAATTTTTTAAAATTCAACTTTCTTCTTCCTTTAACAGGCACAACGTATAAATTTTACCTCCACTAAAAGCCCCATCCCCGGCCGGTTCAAATCCGGGAACTTTTCTAACGATGGAAGCGGCCCCGGCGCCCACCCAGCGTCGAATAACATGGGTACCCGGGGGAAACCATGGGGGGTAAAGGCGGTCAGGGGCGTGATGCTGATCACATCACCCCCACTCACGACCGGATCAAGAAAGTGTGGGGCGTTACCCCCACACCCCCTATACGCCTTCATGGCGTGGTGCTATGCACAGGGGAGCACTTTACCTTTTTTTTTTAATCTTTAAGAAAGAAAACAAAACAAATTTCATCTGTCTACATAAATTAGTTCTAGAGTTAAATTATTTTTTTTTGTACTTCGTGGCAAGTTTGAAAAACCTGCACTTGAAATGGCTCCGGCGTAAATTAAAATACAGGTTATACATGGTATCCAACCAGTTTTGCACAGCCCTGGTTAAAACAATATTTCACCAGCTGAATGCTGTTTTGTTGAATCTCTGCATTTTGTCCAAGATGAGTTGATGAAATTATAAAGTTCCTTACATGTTAATGCATTATATTCTGAAGCAGCGTATATAGCTGTTAGTAGTGTGAATGATTAACATTGATAAACTTAGCAATATTAATTAAATTTATTTTCTCACTTAATATCTTCAACAGAGAACAATTGAAGACCCTGGTGCAAGAACCAGACAGCTCCAAATTATAAAAGTTTTCACAAGACACGAAAAACTGAATAAAAGAATGAAATGTTGAATTTAGGGGTATTCACGTGCAATAGCTAGAAGTAACATACATATTGAAGTGTGCGGTCTCGATAGCAACTGCTACACGCCGCCAAGTGGTCGAACACTGAACTATAGCCGCTGCAAGAACCAGACTGCTCCAGGAGCTGTCTGCGATGATGCGCTGGCAGAAACACGCCAGAGAACTCCTTTTCCATTCCTACTACACAACAAATCTGTGGAGCAGTCTGATTCTTGTACCAGCAGATAGCATTTCTTTCGTGATAGATTACAGCAAAAAAAAAAATCAATTTTGACCAAAAAGTGGAGCTTTCTAGTTCTTGCACCGGGGGTCTTCAATTTCTCTAACTGAAATAGTTCAAGTAAAATATGTGCAAGAACTGTTACTTCTATCAAGCACATTGATTTTGATCTCTTTTCAGAAAGTTATGTTCAATGTAAGCACTGACCTAAGTGATGAGGAACATGTAGAAGGCCGAGTGAAACGTCGTAAAGCTTCAACTGTTGGTGGTTTAATGATTTAATTAGGTAGATATCCAGTTTAGGAACAATCATTTTCAAACAATAGGAAAGTCTCTTGTGGTGTTAAGATTATTTATTATATTTTAGTTAAAAAAAAAAGACTGGCTGAAACTTGACATGGTTTTGAAGGGATAAAAACCAAGCATAACTTTTTATTTAATCCAGTCATTATTTATTAAAATATATATATATATTATTTAGGCATATGTAAGGAAGGTATTTCTTGTACAGTCATGAGCACTTCTGGGTTATAACGATTCCATTGAGTTTCAAAGGGATCGTTACAATACAGAAATATCAGTGACTATACATATTTATTTAATTTATTGATTGTAACAACCAAATATTGTTTTTGTTTATAGTAACAAGTGTTACCGTGATATGTTCAGTAATTTATTGTTTATCTAACGAGCAGTTTATCAGAATATGCATTTCTTTAATTTGTGTAATGAAGTGTGAGTAATTGTATTGTAATAATACATTACATAATTACACTACATTGTAATTTTGTGTGAACATATTTTTTTTTTAATATACTAACTTTGTTTCAATCTTATTTAGTATCTTGTAACAATGTTCATGTCTTTTGTTCTTAATAAATGATATTGTTTTATCAAACACACAATAGATGTATACTCTATTTTCCAATTCTACTCTCCTTCCCTCTTTCCTTAGTCTTCTCCCTCATCTTTCCTCCAGTCTCTTTTCTATCCTCCCTTTCCTATCCCTTTGTCTCCAAAGATGGGAAAGAGAAGAAAGAAGAGGAGTGGTGAGAAAGCAGGGGATAAAAGTATAATATAGGTTAGAGAGATGGAGAAGAGTACAGAGTGGGGATATAGAATTGATGAAAAGGGGCGGAAGAAAGAGAAAGCTGTAGATTGAAAAGATATTTTAGAGGGAATTGTTAGAGAAGAGTTTTGTTGAGGAAGAAGAGAAGGGATAGTGGAAAGTGAGGAGAAAAAAAGAGGGAGAGAGAGTGGAATAGGATGGGACGGATTAATCGGTATCTGTAAAATTACCGATTATTTTACCAATCCGATATCGATAATTATCTGATAATTTAGTGCAAAATTCTGCCATTTTATTGTAATCTTTATGGATAATCTCCATGCCCTACTTTCTAAAAAAGTAAATGTCTAAATATGCAATTTCTTTTTCACTGCAGTCATCTTGAAACACACATTTATTAAGGAGGTCAATGAACCTTTCAGGTTCTTCAAGGACCATTTCTAATTTTATATCGGATTGGTAGAATATCAGTTATCGGTAAATTTTATATTGGTACTTTATCGGTATCAGCCAAAATTTCATATTGGCCCATCCCTGTGAAATTGTAAAGGAGATGGGAGAGGGAAAAGACAAAGAGGAGAGAAAAATATGGGACAATATAACAAAATATGAGTGAAAATGGACAATGTGGAGAGAAAAGTGGGAGAAAATAAAAGATAGGTGCAGAGAAAGAACTAGAGGAGCAGTGTGTGTGAGTAAAGTGGGAAGAAATAATTGAGAGGGGAGGAGAGATGAAACAAGAGGATACAGGGGAGAGAAGAGGAAAGACAAAGTAGAGAATAGTAAGTTTTTCTTTGTAGCTCTCTCTACTTTATTTTATCTACTTTACATTACTCCTTACCCGTCTGCTTCTACATCTCTCTCTCTCTCTCTCTCTCTCTCTCTCTCCAGAAAGACCTAGCCAGCTGACTTCTATTTTGGTAATGGCATGACAGGTATGTATTTGGGTATCCAGGTATTGGGACATAGAATGATAAAGGGACAATAAATTTCAAAGAACACCCATGTTTACACCAGGAGTCAAACCTGAGTAGGTGATGAGGGATAAAAAAAAACAGTACCATGATCGGGAATAAAATTCTGTCCCTATCCCAACTTTTTGGGATCCTGAATAGTTTTTAAATTCCAAGTTATGGTGTTTAGAAGTGGTTAATTCTCCATGCTTTCTCCACCGTGTGTGAAGTTCCTTGAAAATGGCAGTTTTATTCCACTTGGGTGGGAAATAGTGTATAGAATTCAAGATTTACACAGTGTTGTGGAATTTCAAACATTTCATGGCCCAGTCAGGCAATCATGAATTTTTCCCATCCGAAATGTCTGGATTTAAAAAATCTCCATCCTGCACACCCCAAGTGACATCATCAAAAGTTCAACCATTGAACCAGCTTTGTGCAGAGCTCTCTCTTACTACCCACTTGGGAGATAGGGGCAATCATTTGGGGGTGGCATGATTGAAGTATTCCTCGAGTTGGAAGATACATAGCTATGCTAAAGCCTTCTCAAAAATAATAATTTAGCAATATCTCAAAAAGGATTGGAGATATTGCAAAAAGTAAGGATTTTTAGAAGGGTTTTCCAAAACAAACTAGTCCACCCAGTTGCACAATTTGCTCACAATCTCTTAACTTGACTCATCCCACAGATACCAATCATGCCAATACCCCAACACCTGATTATTCTTGCCTTTCCCAGATACATTCAATACAGTCATACAGATAGTAGCAAAACTGCCATTTACTTACTTGTCATCCAGATAGCCATAGTTTTGGTAGCAGTGCTCCCTTCCCTCTTGATACCTGGATATCCATCTTATTGATACTTGTCACTTTTCTTCTTGATGTCAGCTTACTGATCATTTAGATCCTAGCCACCTTGATATCCCTCATTTTGATCCCAGTCCACTTGCTACCAGATTACCAAATGCAATTAATATTATGCCAATACCTGGGCACCTCTTACCTGGAAAAAATGTTACCCACATATCTATCTCAATGCACACAATGATACCTAGGTACCTGCCTTGCATTTAATATTGATACCTAGATATCAGCCATTTCTATACTCGAATACCCATCATGTATGTAACAGTTATTTTTGTACCCAGATACACACATTGATTTTAACTGGATACTCAATACTGGGTTACCTGACTTGTGGATAATACTGATACCTATGCTCATAAACTTCACTGTAATGAAGGGGTCCAGGGTTGGATATCCCGTAGAGGAACATTTGCATGGTAGTTTGGATCCCACTTTAAACTGTAGGTCTTCAATCCTCATAAACCTCATACTTGGGTAATGATTTGATTTGCTACGATGAAATTGATGAAGGGACACTTAACAAAGAATACAGCCATACGCAGGCAAGGATTTTAACCTGGGACCCCTGGCATCGTAGCATGTTGTGCTAACCACCCTGCCATCGAGGCTGGCAATGTCCAAGTATCAGTGTGAACCAGTATTGGTTCAAAGTAATATCAGCTCACCTCTAATATATATACATACACACACTATACATATAATTGGTGAAATTAATAACATTTTTACATTCACATATGCCAATTTAACAGTGTTTATGCAAAGAACATAAGTACATTTTTTATAAAAAAAATATAAAAAGGCCAATACATGTTTCTTATTTTCTTCATAACTACAAAACACATTCACCATAAAAACACTCTCGCAAGCAGTCAGTCTTTTACAATACAACGCACATGGAATGTTCTATGGACACTGATTTGGCCTAATGCATTGCCCATCGTGAAGAACTCTTCCTGCAGGACACTGACAAGAAGGCACACAAGGCTTGAAGCAATGATCCTGAATTACACCTAAAGGTACATCCTTGTTGGCACATGTTCGAGGACAAGGCGGACCACACTCATCAAATATAAGGCCATTTTCTTCAGGACATTGTATGGCTAAAAAGTATTAAAGTTATTTAACAATAAGACCACAATGTAAGTAAATTACATCACAGTACAGCTCTTTTAAATTACATCATACATAGGGCTTACCTGTTGATGACATTCTTACTGTTTCTAGTACTTAAGTGTTGACATTATTTATGAATCATCTTCATATGTCCTGCACAGAAATTGAAACAAAATGCCTCCAACATTTCACAAACTTCTTGTTTGCATCAATAGGAACTGAAGGATTCATATCAGACATTCAAATCCTCTATAATTTTACGACAAATGTAAAGCATGAACAAATCATTAATTTTCTTCTTTAATGATTAGTGTTTTTCATATTTTACATTGCTTTTCTGCCTTTTTAGGCTAATTATGATGAGGAAGAACCTGGAACCTTCAATGGCAAAATAGTTTTATTTAATTAATGTAATTATGCATAAACTGCTCACAAAAATAAAGGTAGTAACCATAGAAATGAACTAAGTGAAAATTTTATTTTAAATATTAAAATTTACAGAAGGAAAGCAAGCCAAAATAAAAATGAATCCATTCAGGATCTCACAACACAGAAGAGCAATGTTCACAGCAGTCAGTTATTTTTTTCTCTCGTCTTTGCCTTGAATATTTTTTTGAAGCAGTGTATCTCGGAGTTAGAAAAAGAACTTGGATATTAGAAATTTACTTTATTAAATCTGGATATACAGAACGATCCATTGAAGTGTAGACTGCCACGTTAGTGTTTGCATTATCGGCAAGCGTGGCACTCCTTGCCCTATGCCGGCACTAGACTGTCCATGAATCAAGCACGTAAGTTTCCATAACTACAGTCAACTCTCGATTCAACAACCTTTCACAGTTCCCGGGAAAAGGGTCGTTATTGGAATTTGCCCCAATTTTCTGCTAAAACGGAGCTCAAACGGACACAAAGATGCCTAGGAGATGGTAACACCATTTATCCTGGTAGTTATACAACCTGTTATGCACAGGATGCGTGTTGTGAGAAGGAAAACAGAACATGAAAACCTTTTCACAAAAAATAATTCAAAATAAGGTTACTTTCTTTCAATTGTGCACAGTCGTTGCTTTTCCAGGAAATTCTTACAATTATAGTTTATGAGAAACCCGTTTGCACTGACACCAATGGAAAGGAAACCAATCTCTCACTTATTGCAAGCGAAACTCAAAGAATCTTGACACCAGTCACACTGGCGCCAGCAAAAGTCGGGAGATAATCGGGCAGAATGAATGTTGGATTTTATACGGGTCTACTGGAGCATTGTCTGTTACAAGATTAATTGGTAAGATTAGATCTCTCGGGAGAAACAACACAACTTTTCTAGCCTCCCCCCCTTGCAAAAAAAAAAAAAAAAGGCAGGGCTGTAATTTTCCTTCTGGTTCGGCTGTGTAAAATACATCGCAAAAAAAAAAGCCACGTTTTCTTTGCTTCAACCAACTTTATTCACCCTTCCCCATTCAAGGGAGCAGTCCAAACTCCCTCCTTGACTTGCATTGTAATCCAGTGTGAAAAAGGAAACGCGCAACTTGCGATCTGTCTTCACCCAATGCGTATTGTAGGACACGTCATTAAACAGCGTCCCAGTCAAAAGTCATTTAGGTTTGGAATTGCATTTCACTTTAAACTGTATATTTAGTCCCAAGTAGCCCATCAGCATAAAATGAACTGAAAACAAGCTTTATGAAACTGCGCATTTTTACATATCAAAATGGGTAGATCGTTATTTACTCTCACGTTAATCGATGATTTAATGTTGGATTTAGGAGTATTCTCGATGTCAAACACCCACTCCTCCAAAAGTTTTCCCCTTGAATAATGTCTTTTTAATCGATCTCAGTGACCATTCCTACATTGAGCTTTTTTTTTTCTTCACATGAATGGTTCTGAAGAAAAGCGGATGCGAATTAAATTTACAGTTTTGCTTATCAGAAGGTGCAGAACATGAAGTTATTTTATCTCTTCTTTTGCTTTCTGGAGATCGAATTTCGTTATCGTCAAATCAAAACAGCTATGCGAGATTCAAAACAATAACTTTTTCCTTTGCGCTAGATGAGTCATTGCTGTTATCGGCAAGCAAGGGCTTTGCAGATGCTAGACAAAACACTGGTGCCAGCTGCATCGTAAAAACAAGGAGACTGGCTGGAAGTTCGAGCAACAGGTGGCGGAAGAGAAAAATTTCAAGCATTTTAAAGAAAACGCAACTATTGAAGACTGAACTTTTAACAGCAGTGTAAAGAAGAAAGAAATGACCCTTGCTTTACGTTTTACCATGCAACAGACAATAATACGGGTAATATTTCCTATGCAGACAACAGCATAAAAAAAACCTGAATTCTGCAATTATCAACATTGCCGTGCACACCAGTGGCGGAGAATAAGCTGGGAAAAGGGGCAGGGGGGGTAATTTTTAATTATTTTTTTTACTGTTTTTGTTCGTTTTCAAGAATATATCCAGAACTGGTTGCCCCAATATAGACGTCAAAGGAAAGGAAGAGGGGTGGGTCCACTTCCACCCTCGCCTGTAATCAGCCCGTGTGCACACACGAGCTAGAAATTCGCCCCTTTGCTGACAGGAAAAAAGGGAGAAGTCAGTCAGCCAACGGAACACTTTTTTGGCAGATATTACGACACAATTAGGAAAACGTATGAAATGGGAAACTGGAGTTATGATGCACGTAAGATCGAAGTAAACTTTTGTGGAAACCTGGATGACAATGCATTAAGCGGGTTGACGATCTTTAGTTCGCCTATGTGGCTTTGATTATTTCTAACAGTTTCGCTTTTTTATGAAGTGTTGCAGGGAACAAAGAACACGTTTTGAATGAAAGCGGTTACTGGAAGTTGTCGGCTACAAGGCCGAGAGTTGCTCACTCATGGGAAGCTACTGAAATCTAGGTCAGAGTTGGACAGATGGGCCAGACTTCCAGGTGCCACGCATCTGTATTTTGGAACATTCCTGTGATCTTATCTCTGAAGGTGGTGTATTTATCGATGAAAGAGCTTGACCTGCCATACACATTGGCAAAGACTGCAAGTCCAGCAGTCATTTTGGGCTGCTCCCCCCCCCCCCACTCCTCACCTGCGAGTTTTCAGCAGCTCTTAGGACAAGGAAACAAGTCAAGGTCAATTTAAAATAACATCCAAGCACATTCGATCTTCTCTTCTCGCGTAGCCAAGAGAAAGCATGGCAAAACAAGCCTGGCACGTTGGGTAGCAGCTGTCAGATGCGGGGTAACATTGGTGCGCTTGAGGGAGGGGAGGGTAGAGGTCAAGTGCTATTGGATATCACTCAAGCATGGTGTGGTGGTGTCCATTTTTAGTTCAGACCCAATTGTGAGAGGTAGAGCACTCGTGAAGGGAATGAGTGGGGGGGGGGGGGGGGAAATGCATTTTTCGGCCGATTTCCTTCAATTTTTCAACTTCCAAATTTTTCAACTTTTTTCTAAATTTTTCATGGTTCCCGGGAAAAGGCTCGTTACTTCGAGGGGGTCGTTATACCCGGGGTCGTAGAATCGAGATTGACTGTAGTTTAAAGAGTGATTTATTCACGACATGGAACTTTACACCGGGAATCTTGTTACAAATCACCTTTCAACTTAATGTGTCGATTGAGTTAACACACATTAATCATGAATAACTACACACTGTGCAGTAGAAAACATTTGCGGTTGAATACACTAGAGAAACACAATATGTAACAAGTACCCTGTCACTTCACAGTTGCCAGACTAATAAACAGGCCACACAATACAAAACAAGGACCCTTGTCACTACACAGTCTCCTGTCTACTTTCAGGATCGCCGTAAAAACTGGTTTCTATCCTTCGCCAGCTTACATTACTGGGTGTCTTAATAAAGATATCTAAAAAATGTGTGCGCATCGAAGGAGACTAGTTTGAACACCTCCTTTTATAAAACTGGTAAGTAAATAAATCACTTTTTAAAATAATTACGGAAACTATTGTGCACTTGCTTCATCGACACACTACGATGCCGACAAACAGTCACGAGTGCCTCACATGCCGATAGCACAACCCTGATGTGTCTGTTGACACTTCAATGGATCACTCTGTATTTGGTATTTATATTCTTGTTTTTACACCACTTTTCTGCTACTTTTGGATAATCACGGTGATAAGGATAAGTAATGCAGATTAAATTGTTGAAGGGATACTCACAAAGAACACACATGCTCAGGTTGGGATTTGAACCAGGTGATGAGATTCATAGTTGATCATTTAACATGCTCAGCCACCAAGTTGGCTAAACCAGGAAAAACAATTTATACTTCTGTAGCCGTAAACACAATAATAAAATTAGACTTGTGCATTCAGTTTGTAACGAACCCGTCTTGTTACAAATTGAATGGGATCCACCTCTCTATGAATAAGCTTTCTTAGAACCTAAGATATTGAAAATTTAATTTTTTTATATAGTTAATATTCAGGGTTGAATCCACTTTTTATAGTTCTTATTTCCTGCACTCGCTTACGCTAGCATCACCGACCCTTTATAAAGGTGAGAGCTTGGCTAGCAGTTCAGTTACACTCTGCCTATGGGCGAGAGAGGTCGAACTCTGCCTATGGGCGAGAGAGGTCGAACTCTGCCTATGGGCGAGAGAGGTCGAACTCTGCCTATGGGCGAGAGAGGTCGAACTCTGCCTATGGGCGAGAGAGGTCGAACTCTGCCTATGGGCGAGAGAGGTCGAACTCTGCCTATGGGCGAGAGAGGTCGAACTCTGCCTATGGGCGAGAGAGGTCGAACTCTGCCTATGGGCGAGAGAGGTCGAACTCTGCCTATGGGCGAGAGAGGTCGAACTCTGCCTATGGGCGAGAGAGGTCGAACTCTGCCTATGGGCGAGAGAGGTCGAACTCTGCCTATGGGCGAGAGAGGTCGAACTCTGCCTATGGGCGAGAGAGGTCGAACTCTGCCTATGGGCGAGAGAGGTCGAACTCTGCCTATGGGCGAGAGAGGTTGAACTCTGCCTATGGGCGAGAGAGAATACTCCACTTTAGAGTGAGAGAACCCACTCTGCCTAACTGGGGAGAGAAATTTAGATAAAATGACCCTTTTTAAACCCCGTCTCATGGACGCTGGGAGTTTAAAGTGATACCCCGTCGTATTGATGCTGGGAAAAGTCACTTCACATAGTTCTTATCCAGCATGGTACACCGTTGCTCCGACGTTTGGGAAAAACCACGTTTCCATGGTAACCTCAAGCTTTCTCTTTTCGGCGACTTTGTGTTAAACCTTTGTGATTGCCGTCTAACAGGGATAATAAGTATAATTATAAAAGAGGTTGTTCTCAAACTGTTATGGGTATACCAGTATCTGTTTCTTTAAAAGTTAAACTGTGTAGTTCGATGACTGAAAGGTTTAAAAGTTGTAACTGGAGATTTCCATACCTATAACTGTATAACCATAGTTTTGATGTATAATCCTACTGTAACTGGTCTAAGCTTCTTTCATGTCTAAAATTAGGTTGAATAAACTTTATATGTAAAAGTCTTTTCTTGAGTTTTTATTTCTGTATCGCTCTGGCAAAACCTTCGGTAGCCCTTAGTAAGTGCACCTACACCCGAACCCTGAGGTAATGGACTTTCATGCCCCGACTGGAGCAAAGGCTAGCATTATGGGTAGTTTATGCAACTAGGTATCTCCATGGTTGAGGAAGACGAACGTTGCCCGGCCCGACAAGATTTACCGTTGTGACCACCGCTTCTCTCCCGGGAACGACCATTGCAAGTTGGATAGTATTTCCATAATTATCAAAACAATAACATTTTGATGCAGGCACCAGTGCACCTTTACTGAACTCATAGCAATCAATACCAATTTATCTGATATACAGGGTAATTGTAAATGATTCATTAGGTTTGAAAGGGCTGCATTAAGAAATATATCACACGTACAATAAAGAATGATGTATGAAAATAAACAGAAACAGACATACTTTCACAAATTTTCAATGTGGCTTCCTTTCGTCACACGACACACATCCATGTGATAGTCTAGTTCACTCCACACGCGCTCTAGCATATCCCTGCTAATGGTCATAAATGCAGCTGTAATGCGATCTGCAGCTCAACCAAAGTTGGTGGTAGTGGTGGCACATACACTGTCTTTCACATGCCCCCAAAGGAAAAAATCACAAACTGTTAGGTTGGGAGATCTAGGAGGTCATGGGAAAAGTGCTAAGTCATCTTCAGCACATCGCCCAATCCAAAGGCATGAGATTTCTTTGTTCAGGTAGCAACACACCTCAGTGTGCCAATAGGGCAGTGCCCCATGAAGTTGGAATAAGAAGTTATTGGAATCCTCTTTCACTTGTGGAAACAACTGCAACATGTGATTGTTCAGTACCCCAGATACGAACGTTATGGCGATTAACCTTGTCACTCAAATGGAATGTCGCCTCGTCACTAAACAGCAGAAGCTCAAGAAAACCAGCGTCCTGCATGGAATTACAAAATCCATATCGTTTGACGAGGTTGTCCGGTTGTAACATTTGCAATAACTGTATGTGGTACGGTTTCAGCCGCAATCAGAATCTTCCAGACAGTTGGTCGTGGAATATCAAGTTCCCGACTGGTATGTTGACTTCTGTGGGCTACGCACAAACTCGCCCTCTCGCTCCACTCTTTCGTCAGAAACGTTTGGACGTCCTGTGCTTTTGCTTTTACCTTTGCACAGGCAACTAGTTTCCTTAAACTGTCAATGCCATTGCAGAATGCTTTGGTGACCTGGCGGTGCAGTTGCTGGCGGAATGCTCGCTGTACGGTAACTATGGAAAAACACTTCTTATATTCCAAAACACAGAATGCTTTCTGCTGCATAGATCCCATTTTGGAAACTAGGTTTCTGCTGCCATCTGTCGGCAGGTGTCAAGGTTGCAAATATGAGAAATTAAACTTTCAGATGTGTTCTTTTATTTCATGATTAGCACACACATATTATATTAATAGTTTTGGAAATATTTCAGTTTAAAACCCGATGAATCATTTATAATTACCCTGTATTATAAATCCCCAATTTATAATCATCAAACAACAAAAATTGAAGAAATAAATGAGACATACCACAAAGTGCACTTGATCTCCATTGTAGCACTACACCAGCCTTTGCACATTCTGCTGAATAAGATGCCAGCACATCACATAAGCAATTGTCATTCTCTCTGCACACACAGAGGTCGTACACACATGATGCGAAATATGGTTCCGGTGGAATAAGTTGGTGACATGGTTGAAACAGGGGTCCCTGGAAAATATATAAAATAATTAGTATATTCTAATACGTTAGAAGGAGCAGAAATATTATTCATTTTTCTCTCCTTTAAATATTATTTCTGCTCCTTTCAAGATGTGAATGTATAAGGCCAGGTGACAGCTTTTGAAATATATCAGAAGACAGTAAGAAGACATATTGTGTTTCTGAGTCATTCAAGTTGGTCCATTACTGTTATCCAGCAGAAATTTGGAAAGGGGCCATCTACAAACAATTTCAGTCACATGTGAAATGCCCAACCTGGAGTGGCAGGGTGTCTGTTGGAAGCCAAATCGTACCAGATCAGAGAAGGCATCCAACTTATACTAACTGCATAA
Organism: Lepisma saccharinum; assembly: GCF_977018435.1. Taxonomy (NCBI): domain Eukaryota; kingdom Metazoa; phylum Arthropoda; class Insecta; order Zygentoma; family Lepismatidae; genus Lepisma; species Lepisma saccharinum. The sequence continues at coordinate 128,808,935 of NC_139231.1, read as the reverse complement.
TTCGAAGGGTGCACATGTACACCCAACAGTAAAAGAAATAGTAGGCAAATTGTCCATCACCATTTTCATTCAGTCCGTTTGCACAATGTGATGATCATGAATTGAAGTAAAAACGTCAATAGGCAGAGGACAACATCTCCTTTCTATCAACAGAATTCATTCCTTAAAACAGCACAGGGTGTGGAATAAAGAGTAATAAAAATAGTGATGGACAATTTGCCTACTATTATCTTTGCCTTTGACTCTGCACTTCGCAACATCTTATTTGACCGCCCCGAAAGAATTCTAAGTCCCGAAATCATAAACTTAGCAACATTGCACTTCGGCTCCAGGTGAAAGTGGCCAACTTTGAGTAGGTCCATCCACTAGAAGAAAAACGCTGCGGTGAGAGGTTTTCAATTTAACACGTTCCATGAACTTAGAAACTACAAACTGCTATTATAATACACAATCAAACAGAAATAATAAGTTGGAAAAAGAACCTTGAGTGATATTTACGATTCTGCTCGCTCGACTTGAAATTTTGGGGGTTTGAAACAGGGTATAACTTCATGAAGTTAACGTAGAGCAGTTGGTTAGGCGCTACTATCCTTATTTTTTGTCAAGCGTGAAAGGTCACCGGTTCAAATACCACCCTCTCCTTCTTTCTTTTCTTTATTTTTTGTTTGCTGAACAGATACCGTTGATATTAGAATATTTAAAAAATGAATCCGATACACATTCTGCTCATATTTCCCCTTAGAAGTTAGAGATTTCCAGGATTTAAAGTTAAAACTTTTCTTTTTAGTTATTGAGTCATATGTTGTGTTAACACACACATCATGATTAATTCACAAATCACATATATGTATTCAGGATGCAAAATGTAATGTTATTTAAGTTATGTATTTTTGTTCTTCACTGACACCTAAAATATTGATTATTTGATTTCGATATACTAAAAAAAGATATACAGTTATGTTAAATAATGGTGTAGTGCAGTACTGTAGCGAAGGAGAGCATTTAATGAGTTCAAATTGCTAAGATTGGTAATTTTATGTCCGTTCCTTCATAATGACTGTTTTCAATCCACTCACCACCATCTTACCATGCATCTAAAACTAATAATAAATCGCTAATTAACATAAGTAAATTGTTATTGCGACGAAGGCCGATTCGATAAGAAACTACTAATAAGTATTTATGTAGTGAGTGACAAACAAAAAAATCAAAACCTCAGAATGATCGTTAATTCGTAACTGCTTTGTATCTAAAATATTTGTCTTATTTCAACAGAAAGTATGAATATCAGATATAAGAAACTTTCCCCACTAACTTTGCAATATTCCAAACCACCATTACAGACTTAACTCTACGTAACTTGATTCTGCGCATCCCACGTGGCATGTGATTTCCTCCTATAATCGAAATAACTTCCTCTTACTATTTCCTTTCACCTCGTGAAACACAGAGACGACCAATGATAAAATTTACATCCAACGATAAACTCCTGAAAAAATCCTGCCTAGGTGGAGAATCGAACCTACGACCTCCCTCGTAAATATCAAGCAGGCTACCTCTTCTCCAGATAGCTCATGTTAATATTTGCTACCAGTTTGAAGAAAGCAAATTCACACATAATGTCATATCTATAATTTCCTCATGGGAATTGTCATGAGGAAACGAATTCAGATAAAATTGAGAATCGCTGAAAGGGAAAAATGATGAACTTGTCTATTAGCGTTTTGTCATATTTTGTAAATTGTGTAAAAATTCCGTGTTTTGAACAAGCAATCGTTTAGTTACGAAGTATGTTGTTGTTTGTTTAAAATAGGAACAAGAGAGCAAAAAGGAGTCATTTGAACCAGACCCCGTTTGACAAGAAACTTCAGCTTTTTACCAAAGACTGTATGAAAAGAGAGAGGAAATGGATATTCAACGTATGAAATATAAAATATGTTTGAAATTAAAACAATGGAAACCTTGAAAGATAATACTAACGAAGTTCAAGCTATGAAAAACATATTTTCGTGGTGGAAAACTCCAAGTCATTTTCGAAATATAAACTTGATTTTTTTCTGTATTATAGAGTGGAGATATGGGACGATACGATCCCTCAGAAAGAGAATTTTAAGTAAGCTATCTCCCACTTTTTCAATGGTCATAATTACTAATTAGAGTCCGGAAGTTGATGAAAAATCAACTTTTTTTCTGACCCTTAAAAACAAGGCTAAACCTGATATCATGTCCGCTTCACTTCAGTTAGAGCCGGAAAACACTTTCTATTTTACATTTTGTTTTTGCATTTCTCGGCCTTTTTTGGCTTTTAGTTTATTTGTCAGTATTTTAACAGTTTTTGTTGCATTTTTACTTATTTTAGAGGTTTATTTTTCTCCTCCCCTGTTGTTTCGTGCATTTTAAATGCATTTACTAGTAAAACTTACATATTTAGATGTCTTGACATGGTCCTTTTAGCAAATTCACCATGAATTGAAAATACGGTCAATGGAAAAGCATAATATTATTCTTAACTGAAATGTTTGGCAATGGATTAAAATACTTTGTGTGAGATCTACTTTGAGGTTCTTTTTCTGGACACTTATCGCTTTAATCTGTAGTTTTAAAGTAAAATTAGTCACAATATTAAATGCAATTACACTCTGGTATACGCGAAGCAGAACTGTATTTTCGGATGCTGGCCGACTACAGTATCATAGAAGGCCCACTCTGAAAGGAGATGAATTGGTTGATTTGGTGTTTTAAGTCAACTTTATGCATAGTAAGGCTAATCGGGACTGGACCTAGAGTTTGAAGTGGGATCCGAACCGAGTGCATAAAATAACGTGAACCGTGTGGTTTAGGGGGATCGTTTGCTTATGGAAAGGAAGATCATGGGTTCAAACCTACTTCTTTGCAAAATCTTTTTCGGGAAGTAAACGGCTTTGGACGAGAATGCTTATCTACGTTTCTTGGATATTTTCGTTGATATTTATGCGATTTATGTCCAGCATTTCCGGATGCAGAAAGTTGACATGTAAGTTCTTAATATGTTTTAACTTATAACAGCTGAATGAAAGGAAAAGCATTTCCTAAAATCCTGCCAATCAGTGAAAGATTAAAAACATTAGTAGAAGCATTACTTGAGGCATGCACAGTGGCGAGGATTATGGAGTGTGGAGGGGCACTATGCTAAACATTATCTACCAAGGGAAAGGAACTGTCCTTGCCCCCCTCCCCCACCTTGCCCCATCAGTTTTGAAACCCAATCGCCGCCACTGAGTATGCATCGCATAAATATTTACAGTAATATCATATAATCTTATATTACGTTATTAGAACACTTCGTACTCGGTAAATAAAAAGGAAAAAATAATAAGGAAGGGGTGGGATTTGAACCTACGATGTTTCGATTTTGACGAAAACAGTAAAAAACGAAAGTGCTGTCATCTAACCAACTACTCCAAGAGATTGCTAACAGAAACCTCAGTAAAGAACGTAAATCTCAGTTGAAGCAACATTGTGCCGGAGTTTCGAACCATTTTTCGCCAAGAACCGAGGAAAAGACACACTTTGCAGAATCGTGTGGTGTTGTGCAAGATATCTTTACTAAACATTTCACATAAAATCATCATAAATTTTCCTTCTTGCATTCAAATGTGACCGCAATTCTTTCCAGGTGGATGAGAACCTGTTCAGTGTTTCACAATGCACATAAATTTCCCTATTTTCAAATTCAGAACGAATAATCTTGAAATATTTTCAACATTCGTATTTCCACTTAACAATTTTTATCTACTCATATATTTTATTACTGCTTTAGGGTATCTTTACTTTATGGAATGTGAAAGAATGAAAAAAAAAAAATGATAAGAGCGTTTTCATTTAGGCAGAAAAAATGTTACAAAGTTGGCTGCTACTCTTAGTTGACTCTGAAGACCTATGCTGCCAAATTTACGAATTCCGGACTTTGAAATTTTTCAAGGCAGTCAAATAAGATGTTGCGAAGTGTACATATTAAACATTTGTAATGTGTATATTTTATATATAGGATAAAAGGAAGGAGGGCCACAAGGGCTAAATAAAAAGTTAAAGAGGAGAGAGGAAACACTCACCGGACAAAGAAAAAAATCAAATTTTCGTGATGGTATGTCACATCTTCAGGAGTAGAGAGACGTTGTATAACTAAGTGACTAGAGGGAAGAGTAAGCATGACCTGCAGTGTTGCCAGGTCCCGAAGGAAAAAAAAGTGTTGACAGTACCACAAAAAAAAAATTGGTTGTTTCGCCTGGCTTGTCGAAAACTGTGAGTGGTGGGGGGGGGGCGTTGGTTGGGAAAAGGTGGTGGTGAGGGTGAGGATAGGGGATGAGGGGCGTTACTGGGTGGCCTTGTTCAGGCCTGGAGGTGTGTTTGCATTCATGGTCGATATGTAGGCCCTCTCCCATCTTCTACGTATTGGGGTGTTTTCTGGTTAGGGTATAGGAGATGGATCATCTCTACCCGGAAGCAGTCATTAAACGGAATATTGTGGTGATTTGGTGCGAATGGCAACAGCAAAGCCCAGGTTTTGGGTAGAGGAGCGGTGGTTGTTGATGCAGAGGTTCAGGGCTGTGGATGTTTCCCCCAGGTAGAAGCTTCCACAGATGTTGGACGTATGTGCAGGTTTCTTGGTGGTAGTGGTATGTGATCTCCACAGTGATCCTGAAACCAAAGTTGTTTTCAAATGCCCCCCCCCCCCACCTACAAAACATCCTGGTCCACTACAAACCTTCACCACACATCCAACACCCCCCTGCCCATAAATGCAACTGCCCCAGGTGCAAGACCTGCCCCATCCTCATCACTTCTCACACCCTCCAGGTGCACACGGCCACTGGCAAATTTACCCTCCATCCCAAAGGGACCTGCCATGCCTCAAACCTTATCTACATCCTCACCTGCAACATCTGTGGTGATTTTCACCTGGGGGAAACATCAACGGCCCTCAACTTCTGCGTCAATAACCACCATTCCTCCACCCACAACCTGGACTTCACTGTCGCCGTCCACACCAACCACCACAACATCAGTTTCAACGACTGCTTCCGGGTAGAGATTATCCATCTCCTATACCCTAACCAGAAAACACCC